>NW_024081015.1:514150-610321 GCF_003009895.1 Hyaena hyaena
GGGGGGGGGGATGGGCATGGAGGAGGGCACTTTGAGGATGAGCACTGAGTGTTATGTAGAAACTAATTTGACAATAAACTATTTGTAAAAAAAAAAAAAACTATAATTACAATTGAAAAAAAAAAAGATTTTGACTGAGTCAATCAAATCATCTGTATCTTTGCTTTGATATATCTCTTCCTGAGAAGGTGGCTTCATTAAAACCCAACTACAATTCCTGCAGTTCTGTCAGTTGCTGCTTTATATATTTTAAGACTTGTTAGATGCATATGTTTGTGGCTATTTCGGGGTGTATTATATTGCTCTTTAACAATATGAGTTGTCAAATTCCTATTTAACTTGAATTATATCTTGAATTATTTATTATAATATAACATTATATTATATAATAATTTATTATAACTTGAATTCTTTACCCTGAATTATATCTTGTTAGATAGTAGTATTGCTACTCCAACTTTCTTTGGTTTGTATTTACCTGACACTTCCTTTTTTTCTCTCTGTCTCTTTTCAGTTTTTCTGTATCTTTTTGTTTCAAGTGTGTTCCTTACAGTCAAGGTATCAGTACTAAGAGTTTCTGTCTAGCTGTCTATGGCCTTTATGTATATTATAATTAGTGACATTTAGTTATAAATTATCAACACTGTTATATTAGGGCTTATTTCTATCTTATTTTATATATTCTATTTAGCATACATTTTATTGTTGTTTTTTCTTTTCCTGTCTTCAATTAATAGTCCAGTTTTCTTCTGCTGATTTGAAAGTCTTTCTTTTTATAACCATGTAAAATGTACATCTGTGAGTGACTGAATAAATAAATGGAAGGAAAGGGACAAATATTTCTTACAGGAGAATTTCAAATAATAGATGTAGAAGGAATAATTGAAATGGAACGTCACCATTAATATACTACAGTAATAATTCCTGCAGGTAAGATCGACAAGTAAATGCTAACATTAGTGAGAAAAACTCTAAGGAGAAGCAGGATATTTGCACAGACTCGAAGTATTTCTTCCAAAATATTGTTAATTACTGTGTCCATTTTAACATTCATCCACAAATTCTTTGATACTCTTCCCTCTGGGTAAGGAGTTTAACTCCTCTCCCCCTGAGTGTGGACTGACTCAGTGACTGACTTCTCACAAAGATAATATGGAGAGAAAAAAGTAATAACGTTACGGTGGAGAAGTCAGGCAGACACCATCTTAACCAAATGAACATGATGAACGTTACCAGTAGTAAATCATGTTCACATCAATGATATTGTAACTGGCTGATACCTATATAATGTGACGGACAGACACTGCACCTCTGTGATATTCTTCCCCCAAATCCAAAACTGCAGTCTACTCATGAGAAGATATCAGACAAACCCCGATTGAGAAATAGTCTGTGAAATACCTGACTGGTATTCTTCAAAAGCCAAGGTCATGAAAAACTGAGATATAGTCACAGGTTGTAAGACTCCAAAGAATCATGATGACTCAGTACATCACAGTATCCTGATGAAATCCTGAGACAGAAAGTGGATGAAACCTGAATGAAGTCTGGAGTTTAGTTAATAGTGTTACACCAATGTTAATTTCTTAGTCTTGGTAAACATGCCATGGTCCTGTAAGATGTTAGCGTGAAGGGATGCTGTGGTGTCATTACAATTCTTCTGCAAATGTGAAGTTATTTCTAAACGAAAGTTTAAAAATACAGCTATATGCAAAAAGTTTAAAATAACCACAAAGATGAATGAAATAAAGCAAACAGAGATTATCCAACATAAACAGATTTTAAAAATGTTTTGAAATGAAAACGTAATGCTTATAATAAAATATCAATTAGACATGAAGAAAGAATGGCAGAATGGGGAATAAATAAACTAGCAAAGAGCAGCACAGAGACAAATAGAAGGGAAACAAAGGAAGCACCGAGGAAGAGACAGGAAGTGAGAGTACAAAGTTCTAATCAATTCTATGTACAAAATCAGGACCTCAAAAATGGAGAATAGCAGGGGTGCCTGGGTGGCTCAGTCTGTTAAGTGTCTGACTTCGGCTCAGGTCATGATCTCATGGTTCGTGAGTTTGAGCCCCGTGTTGGGCTCTGTGCTGACAGCTCAGAGCCTGGTGCCTGCTTCAGATTCTGTGTCTCCCTCTCTCTTTCTGCCCCTCCCTCACTCATGCTCTGTCTCTCTCTCTCTCTCTCAAGAATAAATAAACATTAAATTTTTTTTTAAAAAAATGAAGAATAGCAAGAATGAAGGAAAAAAGTATTTAAAAAGATCATGGCCACAAAATGTTTAGAACTAGTGGAAAAGATTCTATCAGAAGTCCAGGAAGGAAAACAGGATATACATAGCAGGATAAATAAAAATTAATCCATACCTACACACAGCTGAGTAAAACTGAAAACAAAGCCAAGGCTAAGTAAGCTGGTAAGACAGCCAGAGAGAGAGAACAGTTCCCTTGCAAAGAACAAGTCCCCAACAGCAACCAGTCAGAAGACAGTGAATACAGTCTTGCAAATATGGATAGAAAATAGCTGTCAACCTAGAATTACAAACTGAGAAACTATCTTCCAAGTTTGAGAGCGGTAAAAATTGAGAATTTGTCATCAAGAAACCTGCACTATATGGGGGAAAAATGATCTCAGAAAAGCAGTCTAAGATATAAAGGGGGAAACGCTGAGTAAATGTATGGAAATAATGTATATAACCCAAAACTTGTCTTTAAAAATAATAATAGTCATTTTTATGGCTATTGCAGAATTGTGCTCCTCAGAGACTGTCCTGGTTTACAAAGCCACCAATAGCATGTGAAAATACTCATGTCCTCCTCGACAACTTATTATCAGACTATGATTTTTACTAACCAAATAGGTAAAAATGGTACCTCAGTGAGTTTTTTATTTTAAGCTTATTTATTAATTTTGAGAGGGAGAGAGATGGAGATCGTGAGCATGGGAGGGGCAGAGAGAGAGGGGGAGAGAGAGAATCCTAAGTGGGCTCCACACTCTTAAGGAGCCTGATGTGGGGCCTGAACTCACGAACCTTGAGGTCATGACCTGGGCCGAAGCCAAGAATCAGACACTTAATGGACTGAGCCACCCAGGTGCTTCATCTCAGTGAGTTTTAATTTACGTTTCTCTTATATGACACTATTGCTATGTGCATTATTCCTTTCTAGTTTGGGGTTTGTTTGTTTTTTTTACAAATTTTTACAAATTTTTTAATCTTTATTTTTAAGAGAGAGAGAGACAGAGTGTGAGCAGGGGAGGGGCAGAGAGAGAGAGATACACAGAATCTAACCAGGGTTCAATCTCTGAGCTGTCAATAGAGAGGCTGATGCGGGGCTCGAACTCACAGACCTCGAGATCATGACCTGAGCCGAAGTCGGACGCTTAATTGACTAAGCCACCCAGGTGCCCCTACAATTTTTTTTAAGAGAGAGAGAGAGAGTGAGAGCAAGGGATGGGCAGGAAGAAGGAAAGAATTTTAAGTAGGCTCCATGCTCAGCTAGAAGCCCCACAGAGGCTCACAAACGGTGAGATCATGAACCGAGCTGAAATCAAGAGTCAGGTGTTCAACGGACTGAACCACCCAGCCTCTGAAATATTAATTTTAAATCAGATATCTTACTGAGTCATTTTGCTGTTTGTAATACTTTTTTAATTAATAGAGTCTTTTCAGAGCAGCTTTAGGTTCATAGCAAAATTGGATGGAAAGTATAGAGTTCTGACATAACCCCCGTTCCACCCCTCCCCTCACCACACACTGCCTCCCTCACCATCAATATCCTACATCAGAATGGTACATTTATTATAATTGATGAACCAACATTGATATATTATCAACTAAGGTCCATAGTTTACATTAGAGTTCGTTCTGTGTGTTGTATATTCTATGGGATTTGACAGATGTATAATGACATATATCTATCTTATGGTATCATACAGAACATTTCCCTGTACTACACCTATTCATCCCTCCCTTCCTGTGAACTCCTGAGAACCACTAATCTTCTTTCCTTCAACAGATCCAATTTTATGATAGGGAAAGATAGGATTCAGTAAGCAGAAAGGTAGAGGCTAAGGCTTGAAAGTTCCTGGGTGGGGAAATACACATATTTTAAAACTCTTCTGGAAATGTCTGGTCTCCAGTAAGCTCCCTCAGGCATAAAATTCCTCATAAGAATGTAGCAGACACCACCTACTCCCCTTCAGGTCTCCCTCAGGAATTTGACAAAAGACCTGACTAAAAATAAGTCGACCATAAAACATATGACTCACAAGGAACAATACGGCCACAGACCACCCCTCATAAAATGGAAGCAAGCCAATCAAGAAAGAATGACTAGGCATTTAGAGTTACCTAGCCAGTTAAGGGTGGAACCTGAGAAGAAACAAGGGAGAACAGATGGAGGAAGGGGGTTGCCAATCAGAACCCTAGAGAACAAAGTCTCTTGCCTGTAGTCGAGGGCATTCACTTTTGAATGTCCCCTCTCTGTAAAGAGAGCTTTCATATGATTCTTCCTTTCTGAGCTTATGCTCTAATAAACTTTTGCCCACGGCTCATTTTGTATCCACCTCTTCATTCTTCAAAGCAGTGAAGCAACGAATCCCGGGTATTGAAGTAAAAAATCCTGCAACAACTCCATCTATAGATGAAAAACCTGAGATCCCTCTGGCTGGAAAGCCACAGACAGATGGCCCAAAGGAACCCTCCCACCTCCAGTTCCCAAGCCCCCATACGAATATGGAGCCTTGCTTAGCTTTAGGTCAGACCAGTTGGGCTCTTTGCCTGAGGACCTGCCCCTCGCCCAGGAGTATGGTGCCTGGGGCCCCACCCAGCCTTCAGGTGAACCACTCCAACCTCTGAGGGTCACCAGTCAGTTCTGTTAATGATCTGAGATCTTTGTTTCTCAACTTCTTTCACAATGTTGGGGATTCAAGGCCAGCATCCCTCGTGAGAGAGAAAGGGAACAGGAAGCAAGAAACAGAGGTCAGGGTCACCTGGGCGTGGTATGTCCTATGAATGTCTTGGGGAACAGCTTCATGGGCCCAGCAAGGAAATGTGTGCTCGTGGAGAATGGGGGAGCCCTGATTCTGCAGATCAAATCCTGAGATCACCAGCCTGCCGTTTCTCTGATGTCTGGTGTCTATTCTTAACCCTGATGCTTTTTCTGGCTCTCTCTTCCCATCTTGGATGGATCCTTGGCCCTGAGTCTCTAGGGGCAAGTCCTGGCTTCCTATTGGGAGTGCTTCACAGGCTCAAACCACCGATGACAAGGACACAGCCCAGGCTTCCTAAAAGCTTCAAGGGGCAAGTCCCCAGAATGGGTCAGGGTTTAGCTGAGATAAAGCCAAAATGAAACAGCCCAGGGCAGGCCGCACTGCAAACTTCAGGTAGAGCTGTATGTAACTGCTGATAATGACAAAAATAAATGACAAAAAAACTGTGGTTCAAACACAAAAGCTGCCTTGGAGAATAGAATAGTCATAGAATCGAATCTGTGGTGCCACCCAGTGGTCAGAGCAAGTAAACAGAACTTGTTTCATTAATGATGGTTGACAACAGAAACATTCCAGGGGCTCTCACAACACACTGGGATTAGGAGCTTTGCACAAGTGATTATTTAATGTGATTATGATTAATGGTAATAATTGCTTATTTTGATGTGTCACAAACAGCTCTTCTGAGGTAGGTGATAGGTATTATTCCCATTTTAGAGGTGAGAGAAATGAGGCCCAGGGGATTTAAGTGAGTAATGCAAGGTCACATAGCTGAGGGAGGCCAGCCCCAGTTTGAGCAGAGTCAGGATTCAGTCACACTCTTCACGTTCATCGGTTTCCCTTCCCATTTTAAAGAGAAGATTAGGCTCCCAAACTGGAACCCCCATCCTCAGAGCTGCCAGCCAAGAGCCTCCATTCCAGGTATACACTCCTGACTGTCTGAGCACTTTGTGTCATCCAGGAACAGAAGACGTTAGTGGAACCAAGATAAGCCATTCAGTAATAGTTTTGTAAAAACTGTATTAAAAGTAGTTCGTTTGAAAAGAAACTGTAGGCGAAAAAGAACATCAAGTAATTAACTGTCAGCTTAGTGAAGTGTACTCTGGAAAATTCTCTGTCCAGATATCAATCGGTATTTATGTAATTTGGATTAAGTGTGTTAATCATCCTTGAGGTAAAAATGTCCTCTGAATCAAATGGTATATCCAAACATTCCCCATCCCAAGATTTCGTGGCTGCTTCCTCCCATCCTGCGAGACACGTGGACCAAGAAAATAAGCTGCTTTGTTAGGTGGCCAAGGACATGAGGACACGGCAGAGCAGGCAGGACGCGCCCCATCACCGAAGGCCTCCAGGCTGGGTGTAAGTGTCGGATGGCGCTGCGATAGCCAGAGAAGGAATTGGCCTGCTCAGCATCAAACACTTAGCTGGTGGCAAAGCCAGCTCATTTCCTGAGCGCTGACCCCCCATCCCAGCTCCTCCAGCCCCTTGATGACAGGGGAAACACTGCTGCACAGCTGACCTGTCACTTGTGAGTTAGGAAAACCACAGGAGGACCTGAGCCAAGGCCTCAGCTCTTCCCAAGAAGGCACAATCCAGAGAACTTGGTCCCACCCCCTGCAGGCCAAGAACAGAGGAAGTGAAGGTGGTTTCATCCCAGGCTCTGCGCCTGTCTTCCAGGTTCCCGCAGAATCCAGTACTGATCCCAGGTGGTGACAAGGAGGAGGAGGAAGATGGAAGAGAGAGTGGGACAAAGGAAGAGGCAGGGGCCTGGAGGACTGGAAGATGCGAGGCTGAGTTCCGACCCAGAGAAGAGAAGGCCTCGGGGTTACTCGATTATATCTTCAGACTCTCATACCAGCCTGCTGCTGGAAGGTGTGAGGCTGAGCCCTGACCCAGAGACAAGGCCTCAGGGTTACTCGATTGTATCGTCAGACTCTCATACCAGGCTGCCCTTCTCTTGTAAGCTTTTAGTTTCTATTCGAACTTTTTAAGCTGTACTTCGATTACAAGTGTAAATGAAAGCAGGAAAAACTTCATTCAGACACAAAGACACTGAAGGACGATGAAACATGACCCTGACTAGCAGAAAGGCAAAGATCCTAGGGGCAGGGTGCCTGAAGGCCAGGCAGCAGAACTTCCAGCTGGGTCACAGCGGGGGAAATGAGTGCTCGTCTCTTCTTGCCCTGGCAGTGTTCCCATGGACCACCACTGTCTTACACTGGTTCTTAGCCTTTGTAGGGTCATGGGCCCTTTTGAAATTAGAAACCCTTATGCACCCAGGAAAAATAACATGCATATATGCATACACACAAAACTATCCATGTAATTAACTGGGTCTACAGACCCAGATTAAGAACCACTGTTCCATATGCTGATGGCCAACTAGATTGTTTTTCCAGTCTAGGAACTTTTTTTCCGAGCTTCAAAAATACACATTTGACTATCTTCCGCAAACCTTCTGGAAATCTCCCTAGTGCCAGGTAACCAAAATCGAACTTAAAATCTTCCCCCTTTGGGGTACCTGAGTGGCTCAGTCAGTTGAGCATACAATTTCAGCTCAGGTCATGAACTCATGGTTCCAGAGTTCGAGCCCCACATTGGCTCACTACTGTCAGTGCAGAGCCTGCTTCAGATCCCCTGTCACTCTCTCTCTCTGCCCCTCCCCTACTCCTGCACACATGTACACTCTCTCTCACTCAAAATATAAATCAATATAAAAAAAACCTTCCCCCTAAATCTGTTCCACCTCCCATATTCCCTATCTGGGAACTTTCATTACCAGTAGCCTAAGTCTCCAAGACTTGTCATCATCCTGGGCAGTGGTCCTTAATGCTGGCTGAAAAACTGGATAATCCGTATGGGGGACGGGGAATGAAACTTGATCCTTACCTCCCAGGACATATAAAAATTAATTTGAATGTATCATAGACCTAAGAAAAAAGCTAAAATTATACAGTTCTAGGAGAAAATCTTTGTGACCTCACCTTAGGGTAGGCAAAGATTTCTTAGGGTAAAAAGAGTGAACCACCAAGGAAAATTTCTGATAAATTGGACACAGTCATATCAGACACTCTGCCTTTTCCCTTTAAGAAAATGCAGCGATAACTGCAATGGACTTTTATGCATTGCTGGTGGTAATGTTAAAATAGCATAGCCACCTTGTAAAACAGTTTGACAGCATAGAGAGCAAGATGGAGTCCCTTGTGTCAAGCATGAGCCTGTGTCAAGCAATGATGCAAGCACTTAAGGGTAGTGTAGCTATGAGATATTACGGAGACCAGCATCAGCTGACACCCAAGAAGTGATAACCAGCAGCAGCAGAGGAAGTCTGCAGGAGGGAGCCCAACACTGATTAAATCCCTTTTATTTTATTTTTTAAATTTATTGTTGCAAGGCAGAAAGAGACAGAGCATGAGCAGGGGTGGGGCAGAGAGAGGGAGACACAGAATCTGGAACAGGCTCCAGGCTCTGAGTTGTTAGCACAGAAACTGACGTGGGGCTCGAACTCACAAACCACAAGATCATGACCTGAGCTGAAGTCAGATGCTTAACCGACTGAGCCAGCCAGGTGCCCCATGATTAAATCCTTTTTAAAAGGGGACGATTTTGCAGCAAACTGTCAGACTCTTCAGACACGACCTCTCTATGTCTGACCATTTTAAAAAAAGCAGCTGCGGCCAAAGCCTCTGTCCAACTGAACTCCAGACATAACTGAGATCCTTCAGTGATTGAATATAATAAGCAGTAAGTGCCAAGAGCTGACTTGGACCCAACTGAGACCTTATCTCAACTGTGGCCCCACAGACTCACTTCGAGTTCAGTTCATTAACTTTCCACACCCTTCTGTTATCTTGTTTGTTGCTCAGTGTGTCTTATGTTCTGCTCTGTGTGCTATGTAAGAAGCCAGGTTCATTATATGGTGAAATGTCCTTGAGTTTGGAACCCTGAACCTGCTTTATAATGACGTTAACCTTGTTTTTAGGATTGAATAAAGCTGGTGTTGTGGAAAGATACAACTTGTATGAGTGCCTTCATGGTGTGCTTCTGATGGACAGCATCCTTGAAAGTTAAAAATGCCATACATGGGGCGCCTGGGTGGCTTAGTCGGTTAAGCGTCCGACTTTCGCTTAGGTCATGATCTCGCGGTTCGTGGGTTCGGGCCCCGCGTCGGGCTCTGTGCTGACTGCCAGCTCAGAGCCTGGAGCCTGTTTCAGTCTGTGATTCCCTCTCTCTCTGACCCTCCCCTGTTCACGCTCTCTCTCTCTCCTAGAAATAAATAAAAATATTAAAAAAAAAAAAAAAGCCATACAATTGAGCCACCCCATTCGCTGCTAGGTATTTTACCCAAGAGAAATGGAAACATAGGTCCACATAAAAGACTTTTACAGGAATATTCAAGGCAGTTTTATTCACTATATCTCAAAACCAGAAACAGCCCAGATGTCCAACAACCCAGATGTCAAATGTCATTCGGGATCCTGAGAGGATACCTCCCCACCAGCCAAGCGGGGCCTCCTTCATCCACCCACCAATGAGCTTATGGGTACATGCGTATAGTCGTATACTACCCACCAAGGAAAGGGAGGAACTACTGATACACACAGATAGGTGGATGACCCTCAAAAGCATTGTGCCAAGTGAAAAAGAAGCCAGGCACAAAATGTCACATCCTGTATGGTTTTATTTATGAGAAATTCCAGGGAGGACAAAGCATAGTGATAGAAATCAGATGAGTGGTTGTCTGAGGCCAGGGAAGAGAAGGTAAAGGATTGACTGCAAAGGGGCAAAAGGGAACTTTCTACTTGGGATTCTCTCTCCTTTTCTCTGCCCCCTCCCCTGCCCTCCTGCGGCGCTGGCTCTCTTTCTCAAAATAAATAAATACACTTAAGAAATTCTAGAACTATATACAGTATGTAAAATTTTTCATATTTGCTGAATGCAAATAATATATCAATAAAGTAGAGTTTTTGTTTTGTTTTGCTTTATTTAATGCGAGGGCTGCTGTGACGGCTGTTAATGAAGGAGAACGCAGATGAAGGGATTCCGCTAAGGGCATTCCGAAAAGCATTTCATTTGGAAAGGAAGGGGGAGGCTCCCGTCTCTGCTAGGTCAGCCTCAACCGGGAGGTTTAGTGAAACATTCTTCCCGTTAGGGGGCAGTGTCGTCGTCAGCCGGTCACCAAGGCCAGTTGCAAGCCCCCAGGCGCAGGCCGGGGCCGAGGCGAGTAGGACACCCCCAGCCCAGGGCGCGCCGAGGTCGCTTGCCTACGCCTCCGGAGCGCGCGGATGACCCCCCCTCCAGCCCTGGCTGTCGGGCAGCGTAGGGCCAGCCCCTCGGCCCCGACTTGCGGAATGCAGACGCGGGAAGCGGCAGCCGCGGCGGGAACGCTTCCTGGGCGAAACGCGCCCCAGCCGGCGGCTGGCGGCCCGGGTGAAATCGACCCTGCGTCTCAGGCGCCGGTTCTGCGACAAGGCCCGCAGAAGGATGCCGCGGCGCCTCTTTCCTCTCGGACCTTCTTCCTCTCCAAGCAGGTCATCCTAGCCTTGGCAGATCCCCACCCACACAGAACTCAGAAATTGTCATTTTGAAGGACAAAAAGAAGTCTGTCCTAGAGATGTTTTGTTTAATCTGCCCCTCGTGGGCTGAAAAAGCGGCTCACCAGGCGTGGCGGGCCAAGGAGGGGGCTGCTAGGGAAATGAGCTGGAATGCGGGGAGGGGGAGAGCTCCGACACTGACCGGCGTGCCAAGGCCCAAGGGACACCGGGACCCTGCGTAATCACCCTCCCCCCCGTGGCCACCGCTCACCACGGGACCTCAGGGGACGCACTTGGGCAGCCCCGCCTGCCGGCGCCCTCGTCTCCAGCCCTCTCCGCCCCGCCTGGCGCACTGCGTGGTTTGCTTAGTTTCCCGGACCTGGCAGAGCGGCGGCTGCGTTGAGGACACACCGCACCCGTCCCGCGCCCTCTGGTCGGGGAGGCTCCGGGCCTACCCCCAGTGCCGGCCTCCGGGTGGGCGGACGCCGCGGGTGCCGCAGGTGCAGCCCAGAGCCAGCGCGCCGGTGAGTCGGCCGAGCAGCTGCAGAAGTGTTAATGGGGGTCAGGGAGGGAGGAAGGCAAGGCAGGGAGGACGGAGAGTTGGTTCCATTCCTACTTTTGCTAGCTGCCCAGAGACCAGCAGCTGCTAGAGACTGGTGGGTCAGGCAGGGGAGCCCACCTTATCGCAGTTTTCCCCAAACCCGGGTCCGCCGGCTCTTCGCACTGACGTGTCCCAAACCTAGAGAAGACAGGAGACTTTACCTGACGCCTTCTCGGGAAGGGGAGGGGAGGAGAGGCCGTGAGTATACTTCAGAGCACTACTAGCATTGGACCCAGACAGAGGCCTAGGCTTGAATCCTCTCCTGGACCCAACCGGCTGATGTTCTTGGGTGCTTCTGAAACTTTACTGAGCCTCACTTACGTCATCTCTAAAATGGGACTATAACGCTACCTCCCAGGGTCCCTAGGAAGACGAACCCAAAAGACGCTGCAAAGTGCTGAGCACTAAGTCTGTGAAGCACAGAGAGATCTGCGTTAATTCAGTGGAGAAGAATCTCCACAAGGTTAGGTCAGGTCTGCCCTTTCACAGAGTGAGAGGATGGGCTACTTGCCCAGGTGTCTCATAAGGGAGCAGGGACAAGGGCAAGAGCCTGTCGTCCAGGATGCTACAGGCAAGGCTGTGGGCAAGGGCGAGCACCTGCTGCTCTGGCTGACGGCTGTCTTGGGGGTGAGCATGCAGTATGGCAAAGACACTTGCCACTTTCCTTGAGGACATCTCTCACCGTTACTTCTAAGTGTCATTCTTCACCTCAGACTCTTGCCTCATAAAACTGGGAACGACTGTCAGAATTATTAACAACTATGGGCGCCTGGGTGGCTCAAGCGTCCAACTTCGGCTCAGGTTGTGATCTCACAGTTTGTGGGTTCGAGCCCCGTCAGGCTCTGTGCTGACAGCTAGCTCGGGGCCTGGAGCCTGTTTCAGATTCTGTGTCTCCCTCTCTCTCTGACCCTCCCCTGCTCACGCTGTCTGTCTGTCTGTCTGTCTCTCTCTCTCACACACAAATAAAAAAGAAGACATTTAAAAAATTATTAACACCTAGAAAGTCCCCACTACAGGGGAGAGTTCCCATTTTGCAGATGGGAAGCATGAGGTCATGGATGGTTGATGATATATGCCAGTTAATGGAGATCCCTGGCTCTCTTCCACTCTCCCTTATGTGTGTGCAATGCTGTGCGTTGCATTCTCTGTTAATTAAAGGATAAACACGGGCACGTTTGGCCAACCAAGGGAAGGAGGAAGCCAGAGTCAGACCTTCCAATGCTTCCAGGGTGGGGCTTCCTGAAGGGCTTACTGTGACCATCAGTGCTGATATGAGGATGAAATCAACACCAAACAGGCAAATGGATTCAGGAGAGCCAGTCACCCTCTGCCTCTGGGATGGACCTCAGAGTTTGGAACAAGATCTTGGCCTTAAGGGACATGGTCTTTTACATCATATCTGAAGATGCCTTTGGCTGCTTGGCAGAGGCCTCCTTCTAACACTCCTGGCCCTGCAGTCTTTAAAACCTATTCCAAATGCCAGATCCCCAGAAAGGGCCGAACCTTGGGACCACGCCTCTCTCCCTGAAAGCTGCGATCCAGGAGCTTTATCAGGAAGAAGTTTAAGTCTCAAGGTAGGGACATTCCTTGCAATAAGCCACTATACAATGGCTCCCATCCTGGACCATGCTCATTCACATCTGTGTCCCCAGAGCCGACACTGTGCTGCGCACACAGTGTACCCAGTGGGTGCCTGGGAGAGGTGGGGCACCAAGCGCCAGCTGGCCCTCTGACTCATCGAGACAGATGAGAAAGACAAGTGTCTCCACACCCTCTCGGCTGGCTGGCTGGCTGGCAGGGCAGAAGCTGGCTCCCTTGGCCCCACTGATGTGATCTCTTCCCCCAGCTTCCCTCATGCCCAGCGCAGTGGTTTCTGCTTCACTGCACCCCTGCCACCGAGATGGTCTCTCCCTGCTGCCTGCCTTCCCACATCCCCCACAGGCGCTTAGGATGATGCCCCTGTCTGTGGTTATCAGCACCCACTCCCCCGCCCCACAGTCAAGGCTCTGTGGCCCTGGGCATTGTCCCTTTATTCTAGAACCTGCCTCTCCACTGCCCTCCTGGAGACGGTCACCCCACCCCTGCCCACCCACACCACTGTCCTGGAGAGGGCCAGCCAGCCCTCCCCCACCCAGGAAGACAGGTAGGATTTGAACCTGCACAGGGGCAGCTTACTGTGCTCATGTGCACGCACGAGCCACCTCCTATCCTGATTGTGTTTAGGTGACTGGAGGGCACGCCTGTCCCCTGGAACACCTGGCCACAGGGGCCAGTCCTCCAGCCTAGCCTCTGCCTGGGGAGCGGCAGGGGAGTGGCACTCAGGTCTTTCTTGAGAACTTCCCACACTTGTTGAGCTCAATACCCTCTGTGTTGTCACCTCCTCTGGGGATCTCCAACTCTGTCCTTGACCCTGTCACCACAGCAGCCCCATCAAGTGGCTTCGAGGGGCTGAGATGGATAGAATGGATCCCAGACCTGGGGGATCTCAGCCAGGCAAGGCAGAGAAGCAATCAGACAGTACCAGGGACAGTGCAGCATGAAGCACAGGGTTCTGGGGAAATGCGACTGAGGAGGGCTTCTAGAGAGTCCCGTCAGTTGAAACAAAATGGAAAATGAAAGAAACCGCTGCCGTGTTTGTTTATTCATGTTGTCTTCAGCTCTGAGGAAGGTACTACTGTTAACTTCATTTTACAGATTGATTGCTCTTTTTCCATGAGCAAGTGACAGCAAGGGTGTGAAAGAGGCCCAAGGGAGTCTTAACCTTCATATTGTGAGCAAAGACGCTGGGGTGAGGACAGTGCAGGACAAAAGACGGGACTACAGAAAAATGTAATGTTTCTGGAGCACCAGGTTCCGTACAGAGGTGAGTGGGGACAGTGGGACTGGAGAGCCTTGTAAGCCAGTCAGGAATGTGGACTTGGTCCTGAGGGTGGTGAGGGACCCCCACCCAGGGGTCATTACCCAGGAGAGAAATGTGTGCACCTCTCTGGCTACCGTTAGGAGGGAGGGTAGAGTTAGGGGACAGAAAGCAGAGAGGTGGGTGCCGGCTTCTCTAGAACTGGCTTCTTGATATTTTCCTCATTATGCATGCACAGAAAAGGATTCCTTTTATATGACACACTGGGGTAAAATGGGGAGGGGCTGTTTGCTGCTAGAGGCAACGAACGCAAGGGTTCCAGCCACCTGAAGTCCCTGCTCGGCTACCCAGAGGGCTGAGGAATCTCAGGCGGCATGTACCCCCATCATGGCAGACCAGACTTGGGGACAGGAGACAATGAAGAAATGATTAGGGGGCACCTGTCTGGCTCAGTTGGTAGAGCATGCCACTCCTGATTGTGAGGTCATGAGTTCAGTGAGTTTGAGCCCCATGTTGGAGTAGAAGTTGCTTAGAAAATCAAACCTTTAAAGAAAAAAAAGAAATTATTGGAAAGCAAAGTTAGTATCGCTTACTGAAGGAGTGAAGAAGGAAGAGGACCCCTGGATTTCTGGACTGAATAATTGGACAAATGGTCATTCCCTCACTGCTGCAGGAGATGTGGGGGCAGGGCTGGGTAATGGGAAAGTGATGAGATAGCTGGCTGCCCTGGGTTTGAGGTGGATGCAGAATGTCAACAGGCAGTGGCTCAGGGCTCTGGACCCCAACGGTCTGGGTCCGACCCCTACATTCATCAATCTACTAGTTCTGTTAACCTGGGCAAAAACCTGGATCTCTTTAAACCTGTCAATTCATCCATAAGATAGGAAATGTAATAGAATTTTAGAGTTGTTAGTAAATGAGAATAAAATGAGATAATGTACAGTGCCTGGAATATAATAAGTATCTAACTGGCATCACTATTTTTTTAAATTAATTAATTTATTTTGAGAGAGGGGGAGAGAGAGAGAGAGCGCGCGCGCGCACATGAATGGGGGAGGGGCAGAGAGGAAGGGAGACAGAAAGAATCCCAAGCAGGCTCCACACTGCCACCCCAGAGCCTGATGCAGGGCTTAAACCCATGAATCGCAAGATAGTCAAAAGCCGGACGCTTAATGGACTGAGCCACCCAGACATCCGGGCAATACTATTACTATTGTTATTATTATCAATAATCTGAAGTTCAGAGAAGAAGCAATTTCAGAAGTCATCAAATGGAAATTGAAACCATGAGGATAAATGAGATAATCCAAAAAGAATGTAGATGCTGAGAACAGTGAGGTTGAAGACCAGGAGCACCAACATTTCAGGGGTGAACAGAGGAAGAGAAGCTTAAGAACAAATGGTCCAGAAGATAGAAGAAAGCCATGAGAGCCTGGCGTCTTGGAAGCCACACGTAGCAGCCACACACAGTTGATCCTCTGTCTTACTTCCTCCTCCCTAACAGAACCTGATGCTGTTGAGGTAAGCACCATCTGGATTGTGTGTGCCTCAGAGGAGGCAGCCCAGAGCCCCAGCTCCAAACCAGGAAGTCAGTCCTCACTTGTACTTGCCCCTGATTGGTTTATGAAGGTTTATTTGATCCCTTTCTGGCCAGTGGGACTTGATGGAAAGTCTGTTGAGGGACTTATAGAAAAGATTTCTTTGATTTAAAAAGATGTCCATGGGGCGCCTGGGCGGCTCAGTCAGTTAAGTATCCGACTTCAGCTCAGGTCATGATCTCACAGTCCATGGGTTCGAGCCCCATGTTGGGCTCTGTGCTGACTGCTCAGAGCCTGGAGCCTGCTTCAGATTCTGTGTGTGTGTCTCTCTCTTTGCCCCTCCCCCACTCGCTCTCTGTCTCTGTCTCTCAAAATAATAAAGATATAAAAATTTTTTAAAAATAAATAAATAAAAAATAAAAAGATGTCCATGAAAATCAAAACCACAGTGAGATACCACTTCACACTCACTAGGATGACTAGAATCAAAAAGCCAGATAACATCAAGTGTTGGTCAGAATGTGGAGAATTCAGAACCCTTATACACCGTGGGTGGGAATGTAAAAAGGAACAGTCACTTGGAAAACAATCTTGCAGTTCCTCAATTAAACATAGAGTTACCATATGACCCAGCCAGTTCCTGGGTATATATCCAGGAAAATGAAAAAAAAAATTATGTCCCACAGAAACTGATACACAAATATTTATAGCAGTGTTACTCATAATAGCCAAAATGTGGAAACAACACAAATGTTCAACAGATCAATGGATATCCAAAATGTGATACATCCATGCAGTGGAATAGTATTTGGCCATAATAAGGATTAAATACTGACACAGGATTTTAACATGAATGAACTTTGAAAATATTACTTTAAGTGAGAGAAGCCAGCCCAAAAGGCCACATACTATATGATTCTATTCATATCAAGTCCAGAATAGGGAAATCTATAGAGAGAAGGTAGATTAGTGGTTGCTTAGTTGTGAGGATGTGGCAGGGAGATGGGAGATGATAAGTAAAGGGTATGTGTTTTCTTCTTGAGGTGATCTAATGTTCTAAAATTGACAGGGGCACCTGGAGCGCTCAGTTGGTTGAGTGTCCAACTCTTGATCTCTGTTCAGGTCATGATCTCACAGTTTGTGGGATCAAGCCCCGCACTGGGCTCTGTGCTGACAGTGTTGAGCTTGCTTGGGATTCTCTCTCTCTCTCTCCTCCTCCTCCTCCTCCTCCCCCTCCTCTTCCTCTCCTGCTCACACACACACACACACACACTCTCTCTCTCTCTCTCTCTCTCTCTCCTCTCAAAATAAATAAATAAATAAATAAATATTTTTTAAAAAATAAATAAAATTGATAGGAGCGATGGTCACACATATGAGTGAATATTTAAAATAAGTTGTAGGTTAATTATAACTCAATCAAACTGTTGAAAGAGAAGCACAAAAACAGTGATACACCAAGAATACACAATCTTCTCAGTGTTGTCACATCTGCATGGAATGGCTGGTGCTAACCATCTTGCTACCAGCATGAGAATGATGTCTACATGGAGAGAGACAGAAATCACGAGGACCGCTGGGAAGTGGCGAGGGAGCCCAGCGGCACCACACTCTGGCAGTCTTGTTGCATGACGTGATTAATTGTTTAAGCCTATTTGAGTCAGAGTTCTCGTTGCCAGTATTGTTTGCAGACAGTGAACAACTTTAATCAAAAAGGGGTTTAGTATAGGAAGTAGCTGCTTCTGAAAACTTGGGAGGAGCTGGAAGATCAGGGTCTGGCTGAACCTCCAGGAGGAACTTCTAGAATACTGCGAAACTGACCTACTGTAGGAGCTGCTACAGGCTCCTGGCCCTGTCAGGAGATTGGGACACAGAGAGAGACCCACAGAGAGAGTGCAGGACCACTGGAACTATTGATTTCAAGAACACGGTGCCGTGTTTGTGATGCCAGTGTCAGATGGACATAGCCAAACCACCCCGGCTGCCTGCCAGCACCCACGAAACTGGCAGGTTAACATGGAACACCACCTCAGAGAACTTAGCCATCACCTTGACCTTACTTGCCAGAGGAAGACAGCAGGAGGGTGGCCTTCACTTGGCTTCCACTTCCCAGATATCTCCCATCTAATGATTTCTTTGCTCCTTATTCCTACTTGCATCTCAGATCTTCTTTTTTTTAAAAGTTTTTCTTTTATTTTGAGAGAGAGAGAACAAGCATGAGTGAGGGAGGGGCAAAGAAAGAATCCCAAGCAGGCTCTACACAGCACAGAGCCCGACGCAGGGCTCGAACACATGAACCGCAAGATCATGGCCTGAGCTAAAGTCGGACACTAACCAACTGAGCCACTCATGTACCCCCCCCCACATCTAAGATCTTCTATCTAGAATCATTTTTCCTTCTACCTGATATATATATATATGTATCTTAGAATTTCCTGAGGGTCTGCTTGTGAAGATCTTTCAGTCTTGATGTTCCAGAAAATATTTTTGTTTTGCCCATGTTCTTGAAAAAAGATTTTGAACACAGAAGATAGACTGGTGGTTATTTTCTTCAATTTCTTCTGTTTCCATTTATGTAAGTATGTATGTTATTGTGGGAGAGACAGTGGCGTCTATCTGGGCCCTTTGACTATTCCCTTTTCCTGCAGGGTGGCCTGATTGTAGGCTGGGACCTGGGGACCAGAACGTTCAGAAGGGTGACAAGGGGCCCTTGGACATGGAGGCAGTGGATGAAAGCAGAATGAGATGTGTGGTCAAGATGGAAAGGCAGGTGAGCGTGGGAGGGTTTCGCTGGTGTGACGGAGCTGGTGGACTGCAGGGCTCTGGAGGCTTCAGGGACAAGCACAAGGGAAGGTGCACTTCTCAGAGGCATGGCCCAGAGCACCTGCTGCCAAGGAGGCCTAAGGGGGCCCAGGCTTCCCCTGCTGCCAGTGCAGTTATTTTTTTCAACATATGGATATTCCCATCCTTGCCTAGAGCCACCTCTGATACCAAATGACCAGCATTCAGTATGGGAAACAGAAGCCAACAGAGAAAGAATTTATACAGTTACTAAAAGTCATTAGGTACACTAGAGAATGGGCTGTAGTTTGGGCCTCTGGGAAAGACTCTCTGAACACTGAGAAGCAACTCACTAGAGGAGCTGCCCTCTGTGTGACAGTCCGGTAAGAGTAAAGGCGACCTTGGACTTCAGTCAAATTTAGTAACACAGCATTGTTGCTGAGGGTCAGGATGCCACCATAACCTCAGCTGTGTCTCTGCACCCACAAAGCTGGGGCTGGACACTGGAAAGCTGCTGTAGGAGACTCTGTGTCTCATAATCTCGTTTGCCCAGAGAAGACAATGAAAATTGCAGATATATGGCCTGTGTCACATCTGCTCTCTAAATTCCTTTAAAAATTTTTTTTAAATATTTATTTTTGAGAGAGAGACAGAGAGAAAGGGAGACACAGAATCCGAAGCAGCCTCCAGGCGCTGACCTGTCAGCACAGAGCCCAACACGGGGCTCAAACTCAGTAGTTGTGAGGTCATGACCTGAGCCAAAGTCAGGTGCTTAACCCACTGAGACACCCAGGTGCCCCTGCTCTCTAAATTCTCAAAACTTAATTTGTATAACCAGCTTCAAGGGAATCTACAAAATGTAACTTTCTGCTTCCCAGCCTTGTATGGTGTAGGAAGGCACTCTAGAAGGAGATGGGAATTGTGGAAGGGATTGCTGTTGTCACATGACGTGCAAGGTAGGGGCCTGAAGTGGCCATTGTGTTGACAGCTGGAAAGCAAGGAGGCCTTTGAGAGGCTGTGTCAGCACCACGGTGGTGGGAAACAAGGCGTGAGGAGCGAATTCAGTAATTGTGGATGGTGTAGGGTGTCCTGTGCCGGAACATGGAGAGAGATGGCAGACAGAGGGCACATCAGCTCAGGGAGAGTTTGGAGAGGTTGTTTTTCTAGGAATGGTAGATAACCAAACACGCTTATGATGAAGGGAAGGTGCCAGCTGAAGGCAACAGAGGGAGCAAGTAGATACAGAACAGATGGAGAGCTTGTGGCTGGTGGGTGAGGATGCTTATACAAAAAGTTGCTCATGACATTTTGCTAAGTGACAAAAGCACATCATCGGACAAACATTGTGCAATTCCTTTCCTGCTCGAAAGCGTGTTAGATACACCCAGATCCTCACTGACTTGTCAGACAGCCCTCATAGAGATAAAACTCAATGAACTCCACTCTTGCAAGCCGCACCCCTGAGACAGAGCCATCCCAGACAACGGTATAGGCGTGGGCAGAGTGGGTAGTAACTAGAGGGGCGGGATAAGAGACAGATTGGGTGGGATGACTGACTGTTCAGGGCCATAGGCTGGCTTGTTCCATAGGCCTCGTGGTCAGATCATCATTCCAACGGTCCCACGATCACCCTCCCTCCCGTACACGGAAGAGCAGCCTGCCAGCAGTTCTAGACCAGCTTCAGAGGCCTGGGCGTAGCATCACCCCAACTTGTCCACCCTCAACAATTGTGGAGACACCCAGATTCCCCTTAGCAGTTTTGGGCCACATCCTAAAAAAGCACTGATATGTTTGCAACACAGTCCCCTCATGCTTCCTGTTTCCTCTCAGATAATGACCACAGGATCCACTGAGCAAGGCTGACCCCTAAGTGCATGACTTCCTTGAAAATAACTCGATGCAGCTTACACTAACTTAGCTTTTCACAGCCCTATCTTACCTTTCAATATGGTTATTTCTTATGCCAACCTCTCTGTCTATACATAAATATAAAATAATTTATATATAAGCTATCTTGTATTATTATTGTATGTGCGTTACAGTCTGGGACCATTTTTAATCATTATTGGCCCCAGGATTTGGGGGTTTTTTTCTTTTGGGGGAGGTGGTGCCAAATCATGTGAATTCAGGCTGACAACCCATGTGAGGCCAGGCTCGTGGTTACACATTCTCAGGGGAGATCCCATACCCCAATTTGATTGGGATTAGACTCTAACAACTGCAGTTTTTCTGGCAGTCCTCTGTATTCAAAAGTGATATTTTTTTTTCAAATTTTAGAGAGTGTGAGCAGGGGAGAGGGGCAGAGGGAGTGAGAGAGAGGATTTTAAGCAGGTTTGACGCTTAAAGGTCAGAGGCCAATGTGGGGCTTGATCCCAAGACTCTGGGATCGTGACCTGAGCCCAAATCAAGAGTCAGTCACTTAACCAACTGAACCACCCACATGCCCCTACAAAATCAGTTATAATAAATGTAATGATATGTGAGCTGAACAAAAGGTGGGGAATACTAAGGCGTGAGAGCAGGGGCCTAGGGCCTCAAAGACAGACTTGAACTAAAGACATATGCAAAACTGAGTGCATAGGAGCATGCATTTTTGTGGTCTCTCAGGACTGGCAGGACAGAAGATAAAGCCTCATGTCCACTCAAGAGAGAAGCTTAACAGGAGAACTTGCTCAAAGCTCGGACTCCAGAGGGCTACATTCTCAATATAAAAGTGACCCAGAGGGCGCCTGGGCGGCTCAGTCAGTTAGGCGTCCAACTTCAGCTGAGATCATGATCTTGCGGTTCGTGGGTTTAAGCCCCACGTCGGGCTCTGTGTTGACAGCTAGCTCAGAGCCTGAGCCTGCTTCAGATTCTGTGTCCCTCTCTCTCTGACCCTCCCCTACTCATGCTGTCTCTATCTCAGAAATAAATTAAAAAAAAAAAAAAGGTGACCCAGAAATAAACTGTTGCTTCCACAGAGGACTGGGATCCTGATGCTAATTGGATTGGAGTGTAGGTGGGTGAATCTCCCCTGAGAATGTGTAACCACTGGGCTGCCCTCATATAGATTTTCAGCCTGAATTCACATGATTAGGTACCACCGACCCTAAAAGAAAACAAACAAACAAAAAAAGGCCTAGAGCCAATATCAAAATTGATCCAAGACTTTTGCTGCCCCCAGGTACCTGACAGAAGCAAGTGTAAATCTTTTTCAGTGGAATTCAGAAATGTGCCTTCATCCCTGGCCTCAAATAATTCCCACAGG
This sequence comes from Hyaena hyaena, assembly GCF_003009895.1. Lineage (NCBI taxonomy): Eukaryota > Metazoa > Chordata > Mammalia > Carnivora > Hyaenidae > Hyaena > Hyaena hyaena. The sequence goes on from NW_024081015.1 coordinate 535,710, forward strand.
TTATGTCCAAAGAAAATAAGCAGCCTCAAATAAAATACTTTGCCAAATATAGAAGTAAACAGGGTACTATGAGTAAGAACCAGTAGAAACAAGACAGCAGATTCAGACTCCAGAAAACTTTATATATTTTTTAATGTTTATTTTTGAGAGACAGAAAACATGCAAGCAGGGGAGGGGCAAAGAAAAAGGGAGACAGAGGATCTGAAGCAGGCTTCACATTGTCAGCGCACAGAGCCCAACATGGGCTGGAACCCATGAACCATGAGCTGAACCATGAGCTGAACCTGAGCTGAAGTCGGTCGCTTAACTGACTGAACCACCCAGGTGCCTCCTCAAAAAACTTTAGATGCCAGAATTATCAGATCCAGCATACTCAAATAAGTATGCCTAGTATAATGTAATAAATGAAAGAGGCTTGAAAATATGAAAAAAGAGCAAGCAAATGTGGGGAAAAAACCCATAGGAAAGAAAAATGTAAAGTTGAAATGTAGAACGCAGTATATAGGTTTAATAGCTGGTTAAATATAGCCGAAAGAATGATTAGTAACGTGGAGGGTAGAACAGAAGAAATTATTTGAAATATAGCCCAGAAAGACAAAGATAGGGAAAATATAAAATAGAAGCTAAAATGACATGGAAGATAGACCAATAAGGTCTATCATACATTTAATCATAATTCCAGAGGGAGAATAAGTAAAAAAGAGAGAAGAGGCAATGTTTGAAAAAAATAACGGAAGAATACTTTCCCCCCCAATATGTATGTATGTATGTATGTATGTATGTATGTATGTATGTATGTATTTAGAGGGCATGAAGGAGTGAGAGGCAGAGAGAGAGGGAGGGAGAGAATCCTACACAGGCTCTGCACTGTCAGCGCGGAGCTTGAGGTCACCTGATGTGGGGCTCAAACTCACAAACCGTGAGATTATGACCTTCGCCTAAGTCGGGTGCTCAACCAACTGAGCCACCTAAGCGTGCCAGGGAAGATTACTTTCTATAGGTGGAAAAGGACCCTACCCATACAGTCAGGGAGCCCAAAAAGTTTCCAAATGTGCTAAAGCGAAATGCACACCCAGAATCATCGGAGTGAAACGACAGAACACAGCATATTAAATATTAGGATTTTGGCCACTGCTGGCAGTCCTGGGGTGCCCCATCCCTGGATGAACTGCTTCCAAAAGGCAGTGCTGAGAAGACTGAGGAGGATTTGGAGGGAGATGGCAAAGAGGAGCTGGATGACACTCTGTCAAAGAGACTGTGGGGTCTGACAGAGATGGTCCTAGAGAGGGTCCGGCCTACAGCTGGAGCCACTTTTGATCTCTCCCTCTTTGGGGCTCAAAAAATGTACAGGGTTTTCTAGGGGAGCCTTCATGATCCTGGTGCTCTCTGTTGTAGGGCTTAACACAGGGTCCTCAGGAGGCCTGCCAGGGGCCACCTTCATTTCCTGGAAAGAAGCTCTTTGGCTTCTCTTGCTGGGACAAGTTTGAAAATTCAGTAGTGTTTGAACTGCTGATTATTTGGGTTATTATTGTTTGAAAACAAATTTTCTAATGTTTATTTGTGAACAGGGGAGGGGCAGAAAGAAAGAGACACAGAATTTGAAGGAGGAGCCAGGCTCTGAGCTGTCAGCACAGAGCCTGATGTGGGGCTCGAACCCATAAACCGTGAGATCGTGACCTGAGCCGAAGTCAGATGCCTAACTGACTGAGCCACCCAGGCACCCGAAGTTTATTACTATTTTTTAACTTTGGCACCAAGATCAAGAGTTGCGTGCTTTACATAAAAAGAATCATCCACCAAGATCAAGTGGGATTCATTCCCGGGTTACAGGGCTGGTTCAACATTCGCAAATCAATCAATGTGATACATCATATCAATAAAAGAAAAGATAAAAACCATATGATCCTGTCAATAGATGCAGAAAAAGCATTTGACAAAATACAGCATCCCTTCTTAAAAAGACTCTAGAGAAAGTTGGGATAGAAGGAATCTACTTAAACATCATCAAAGCCATCTATGAGAAGCCTTCAGCTAACATCATCCTCAACGGGGAAAAACTGAGAGCTTTCCCCCTGAGATCAGGAACACGACAGGGATGTCCACTCTCACCACTGTTGTTTAACATAGTGCTGGAAGTCCTAGCATCAGCCATCAGACAACAAAAGGAAATCAAAGGCATCAGAATTGGCAAAGAGGAAGTCAAACTTTCACTCTTCGCAGACGACATGATACTCTACATAGAAAACCCGACAGACTCCACCAGAAGCCTCCTAGAACTGATCCAAGAATTCAGCCAAGTTGCAGGGTACAAAATCAATGTACAGAAATCAGTTGCATTTTTATACACCAACAATGAAGCAACAGAAAGAGAAATCAAGAAACTGATCCCATTCACAATTGCACAAAAAACCATAAAATACCTCGGAATAAACCTAACCAAGGATACAAGAAATCTGTATGATGAAAACTATAGAAAACTTATGAAGGAAATTGAAGAAGACACAAAGAAATGGAAAAACATTCAATGCTCATGGATAGGAAGAATAAATATAGTTAAGATGTCATTACTACCCAAAGCTATCTACACATTCAATGCAATTCCAATCAAAATTGCACCAGCATACTTCTCAAAACTAGAACAAACTATCCAAAAATTTGTATGGAACCACAAAAGACCCTGAATAGCCAAAGTAACACTGAAAAATAAAACCAAAACGGGAGGTATCACCATCCCAGACTTTAGCCTCTACTACAAAGCTGTCATCATCAAGACAGTATAGTATTGGCACAAAAACAGACACATAGACCAATGGAACAGAATTGAGAACTCAGAAGTGGACCCAAAAGTATACAGCCAACTGATCTTTGACAAAGCAGGAAAGAATATCCAATGGAAAAAAGACAGCCTCTTTAACAGATGGTGTTGGGAGAACGGGACAGCAACATGCAGAAGAATGAAACTAGATCATTTTCTCACACCATACACAAAAATAAACTCAAAATGGATAAAGGACCTGAACGTGAGACAGGAAACTATCAACACCCTAGAAGAGAAAGCAGGAAACGACCTCCTTGACCTCCACCGCAGCAACTTCTTACTTGACACATCCCCAAAAGCAAGGGAATCAAGAGCAAAAATAAATGATTGGGACCTCATCAAGATTAAAAGCTTCTGGGGCGCCTGGGTGGCTTAGTTGGTTAAGCGTCTGACTTTCGCTTAGATCATGATCTCCCGGTTCGTGGCTTCGAGCCCCGCGTCGGGCTCTCTGCTGACTGCCAGCTCAGAGCCTGGAGCCTGTTTCAGTCTGTGACTCCCTCTCTCTCTGACCCTCCCCTGCTCACGCTGTCTCTCTCTCTCTCTCCTAGAAATAAATAAAACATTAAAAAAAAAAGATTAAAAGCTTCTGCACAGCCAAGGAAACAACCCAGAAAATTAATAGGCAACCAATGGAATGGGAAAAGATAGTTGCAAATGACATATCAGATAAAGGGTTAATATCCAGAATCTATAAGGAACTCACCAACCTACACGCCCGAAAAACAAACAACCCAGTGAAGAAATGGGCAGAAGATATGAACAGACACTTCTCCAAAGAGGACATCCAGATGGCCAACAGACACATGAAACGATGCTCAGCATCTCTCCTCATCAGGGAAATACAAATCAAAACCACACTGAGATACCACCTCACGCCAGTCAGAGTGGCTAAAATGAGCAAATCAGAGGACTCTAGATGCTGGCGAGGATGTGGAGAAACAGGCACCCTCCTACACTGTTGGTGGGAATGTAAACTGGTACAGCCCCTCTGGAAAACAGTGTGGAGGTTCCTCAGGAAACTAACAATAGAACTCCCCTATGACCCAGCAATAGCACTGCTAGGAATTGACCCAAGGGATACAGAAATGCTGAGGCATAGGAGCAGATGTACCCCAATGTTCATAGCAGCACTCTCCACAATAGCTAAAACATGGAAAGAGCCTAAGTGTCCATCAACAGATGAATGGATCAAGAAGATGTGGTTTATCTATACCATGGAATACTACATGGCAATGAGAAACAATGAAATCTGGCCATGTGTAGCAACATGGAAGGACCTTGAGGGTGTTATGCTGAGCGAAATAAGTCAGGCAGAGAAGGACAAATCTCATATGTTTGCACGTATAGGAGGATTAGGAGGAACTTAATGGAGGACCGTGGGGGAGAAGAAGGGGAGAATGGTGGGGGAAAGGGAGAGAGGCAAACCATGAGAGACTCTTGAATGCTGACAAAAACTGAGGACTGAAGGATGTGGGGGGGAAGGGGGATGGGCATGGAGGAGGACACTTGTGGGGATGAGCACTGAGTGTTATGTGGAAACTAATTTGACAATAAACTATTTGTAAAAAAAAAAGAATTGCGTGCTTTAACGACTGAGCCAGCCAGGCACCCTGACAATTCTAAACTTTTATAAAAACAATGGCATAGCTTCAAAAATGAGCTAAAATGACAAAATTACAAGGAAATTTAGACAAGTTCACTACTCATGAGCTATTTTAACACACATTTCTGTGATTTGTGGAATAAGTGGTGGAAAATCATTAAGTATATAATAGGGTTGAGCAACACAGTTAACAAACTTGATCCAATGAACATCTGTGGAACTCTGTATCCAATAACTATAGGATATATGGTGCTCTGAAGCATCCACGGAATGTCTACAAAAATGGACCATTAAAAATTAAATGTTGGAGGGGAGCCAGGGTGGCTCAGTGGGTTAAGCGTCCAACTTTAGCTCAGGTCATGATCTTGCAGTTCGTGAGTTTGAGTGCCGCTTTGGGATCTCTGCTGTCAGCACGGAGTCTGCTTCAGAGCCTCTGTCTTCCTCTCTCTCTGTCCCTCCCCTGCTGTCTCTCGCTCTCTCTCAAAAATAAATAAACATAAAAAAAAAAGATTTCCTACACATACTAAGAAAAAGTGGTCAGAAGGATTTCCACAGAAGAAACAAAAATGTTCCACAAACATTTGAAAAGGTGTTGACCACATTGGTAGTCAGGGAAATGCATGTAATCCACAAGATTCACAAAATCAAAATGTTAGAGAATCCGCGATCATAAACGAGCATGTGAAGCAGTGGGTACTATAATATCTGCTGGTGGCAGGGCGTTTGGAAAACAGTCAGGCATTGTTTAATGAAGTTGAAAGCCTTCACACCCGAGGCTCAGACGTTCCATTTCTACGTATGTACTTCACAGAGAACTCCTGTATAATGTTTGTAGCAGCAGCATTCGTAGGAATAGAAAAATTTGTCAACATCCAGAGATGCTCTAGCAGATAACGGTAAGAATAAGTAAATTTTAGAATACATATATGTGTGCGTGGATATATATATATCTATATATCTATATCTGTATCTATCTATCTATATCTATCTATCTATCTATCTATCTATCTATCTATCTATCTATCTATCTATCCTATCTCCAATGGAATACCACAGAGAAACTACAGCTTTAGGGAACACCACCATTAACAGAACACTGAGTAGAAGAAGTGAGTCACTGGTAAGTTACATAAAGAATTCTCCCATTGATCTAAAATTCAAACACAGTTATCAACACTGAATTATTTAGGGTGTGATGGTCAGTTTTTGTGTGTCAACCTGACTGAGCAATAGTCCCCAGTTATTTGATCAAACACTAATCTAAATGTTGTGAGGGTATTTTGTAGAGGCAATAGAGGTCCACAATCATTTGACTTGAAATAAGGGACATTATTCCAGATAATCTGGGTGGACCTGAGAGAATCAGTTGAGAGGCCTTTGGAAAGAACCAAAGTTGTTCCTGACCAAGGAGCTTCCCTCCTCTATGGACTGCAGCTTCATGTCCTCCCTAGAGTTACCTGCCCTTCCTAAAGGTCTGCCCGACAGATTTCAGATTTGCCTAGCCAGCCCCCCCAACCAGTGCATAAGCCAATTCCTTGCCGTAAATCTTAATGTATATCTCCTACTGATTCTCTTTCTCTGGTTGAACCCTGACTAATATAGATTTTGTTACTGTAAGTGGTTCTTTTTTTTTTTAATATAATTTATTGTCAAATTGGCTTCCATACAATACCTGGTGCTCATCCCAACAAGTGCCCTCCTCCATGCCCATCACCCACTTTCCCCTCTCCCCCACTCCCCCATCAACCCTCAGTTTGTTCTCTGTATTTAAAAGTCTCTTGTGGTTTGCCTCCCTCCCTCTCTGTTTGTAACTTTTTTTCCCCTTCCCCTCCCCTATGGTCTTCTGTTAAGTTTCCCAAGATCCACATATGAGTGAAAACATATGGTATCTGTCTTTCTCTGGCTGACTTAATTTCACTTAGCATAATACCCTCCAGTCCACGTTGCTGCAAATGGCAAGATTTCATTCTTCCTCTTTGCCAAGTAGTATTCCATTGTATATATAAACCACATCTTCTTTATCCATTCATCAGTTGATGAATGGATATTTATCAAGATTCATCAGTTCATCATGACTATTCATGAATTATCAGTTCATGAACTGATAATTTATCAGTCATCCATTCATCAGGCTCTGTACTGTAAGTGGTTCTAGAGGAACAGATTCTTAAGGACGGATTTTTTGAATAGAGGTTCTGGGTTTTCTAGAATTGGTTCTCTAGCCTGATTATATTTAATTTTTTAAAATGTTTATTTATCTTTGAGAGAGAGAGACAGAGAGACAGAGTGCAAGTGGGGGAGGGACAGAGAGAGAGGGAGACACAGAATCCGAAACAGGCATGGGGCTCAAATGCGTGAACAATGAGATTATGACCTGAGCTTGGATGCCTAACTGACTGAGCCACCCAGGTGCCCCTAGCCTGATTAGATTTAAAGACACTAATGACCCTATTTCAAGTGGTAAAGAGGGCACTGGTCGTCTATGGAGTGATGTGGCATTAGAGATACCTCAGGGGAGGTTTTGGGTGATCATGTATATGATGTCTTTGCTGGGCTTCAAATTCCCAGCTCAAGGTTTTCATAAAACGACAACCTTGTGTGTGCCCTGAAAGAGACCTTTATCTCTTCCTGTTACCTGCAGGGCTAAAACTGCTGAAAACCAAAGCCATAACCTCATCCTGTGAGCTGCTAACTTACAGTGCACTTTGAACTCCCCCCTGGAAAGAAAGTTAAAGTGAGGGCACATAGACGGGGCACGGAGGCACAAGAGCCGGGGCTCCGAGGATCTCAAACAGACCAGGTTCAGTCACTCACTGCTGACAAAATCCAAATGCAGAGAGACAAGTGGGGGTGAAACAGAAAAGGAACTTATTTCAGGGAGGCCAGCACTGGGGAGACACTGGGATAACATTGTGGGTACATGAGGGTGGGCAGTAAAGGTCAAATAGATCATTGTCCTGGGGTCAGTCGCATGGGGTCTTGCTGGGTCAGGGAAGTCCTTACTGCTTGAAGGGCTAGCTTTGGTTCCCATCACAGGATGCTGTGCCTGCCGGGTCTCTTGCCCGAGTTAAGGGATAAGCTGGCAAGAAGAATCTGATCAGTTAGAAAGTACAGACTAAGGTCAAAATGGAGGTACTTGAAGTCCTCTTTCAGGCATTGACTGGAAAGGAACGGGGTCCTTGCCTGCATTCCAGCATTAAGTTTGGCTTCATCTTATCTCTGAAAGTCAGGATAGTCACTGGTTCTGGAAAAAGAGTCTGTACAATTCAGTTCGAGCAGAGACTGCAAAATGTTATCTTTCAAACTCCTTGAAGTGTTAGTGAGTGTCAAGAGGCTCCTTGTCAGCATCTGTTAGATTCCTGTTCTGTTGCTTTACCCTGTCTCACCTCTGCTATGACATATTCCACCTAAGAACAATAGCTGTTTAAGGTCAGGCTTTAAAATATCAGGGTGCCTGGGTGGCTCAGTCATTTAAGCATCTGACTTCCGCTCAGGTCGTGATCTCATGGTTTGTGAGTTCAGGCCCTGCATTGGGCTGCCTGCTGTCAGCACAGAACCTGCTTTGGATCCTCTGTACTTCCCTCTTGACCCCTCTGTCATTTGCACCCTGTCTCTCTCCAAATTAAAAATANGGTTAAGCGTCCGACTTTCGCTTAGGTCATGATCTCATGGTTCGTGGGTTCGAGCCCCGTGTCGGGCTCTGTGCTGACTGCCAGCTCAGAGCCTGGAGCCTGTTTCAGTCTGTGTCTCCCTCTCTCTCTAACCCTCCCCTGCTCACGCTGTCTCTCTCTCTCTCTCAGAAATAAATAAAACATTAAAAAAATATAAATAAATAAAACCTTAATAAAATATCAAAGTCAGGAAACAGTAGCCATATGTATTCTTGGAGGAGAGTCAAACTTGCTTTTCTGTTCACCAGAGATGACATGTGGATGCTGACATATAGGTTCATCATGTAACAGGCTCAGATTCCTACTGATTTTTGAGTCTGGGGAGTGAAAATCCCATGCAAAGAGAAAGTGTCTTTGTGTGCCCAGGCTGCTCTAACAAAATACACATACTGAGTGGCTTATAAACAACAGAATTTATTTCCCGCAGTTCTAGGGTCTGGGAAGTCCAAGATCAACACGTGTGCATGGTGAGGGCCCTCTTCCTGGCATCCATCCCACACCTTCCCACGGTGCCCTCACACGTTGGAAGGGGTGAGGGAGTTCTGTGAGATCTCTCTCAGAAGAACACTAATCCTATTCAGGAGGGCTCCTTCCCAAAGGCCCCACCTTTCTGACATCATCACATCGGCGTTAGGATTTCAACAAATGAATGGTGCAGGACACAAACAATCAGACCCAGCAGTAAGTTCTCACCTTCCAAAAGGTCAGTTTCAGGCTGTGTGAAGGTTGGAGGGAGTGACTGGGGACTACAGGGTCAAAAGTAGTTTATTTGTGAAGGGAAATGGATGAAATGCATAGAGGTTCTGAAAGTTTTCACAAGTGCAAGAGTCAGGCTGCCACGCCTGTGGACAGAAGCTGGTGAACAGGACGGGGTCGTGAGACCCATATTTGGAGGGCACTCTAATCCTATTTGCAGATGTCCTATTTAGACACTTAGCAAATATGGTTAGCAAGTGACCAGGTCACTCAACAGAGGCCTCGCTTTCCCTATACATAAAATGGAAATAGTAAGACCCACTGCCCCAAACTGTAGAAAGGACAAAACGAGATATGCATCTTAAGTTCCTGCTACTTAGTGGGCACTTAGTAAATAGCAGCTATTATTAACATTTTTATTGTATGTAGACCCATTTTGAGTTTGTTCAGACAATTGAACGTATTATAATTTACCATACGGCAACTAACGAACGTTCTCGTTAGCAGCTGTGGAACTGTGGAATCAGAATTGCGTCTGGAGCAACAGAGAAGCTATTCTAGGCACTCGGCCCAGCGTCTTGGCAGCAGTTGGATCTGAAGATGGCACTCAGGGCCCTGTGGGGCAGCCTCAGCCTGCTGCGCCTGCTGTGGTGTCTCCTTCCACAGACGGGCTATGTGCATCCAGATGAGTTCTTCCAGTCACCCGAGGTCATGGCAGGTGAGCTTCCTGGGTGCGGTTAGAATAAGTTGCCACAGAGACTGGATGATTGTTGATTGGATGTTCAGTGGGGAGGGAGAAACGTGTGTGGACGAGCCGTAAATCCATGAGTCTCTCTGGAATAAGAACTTGGGAGTGGGGATTTCACATCTCCTTCCTGAGGGGTGTCATTGACCTTCTGGATGATACTAAAAAGATGCCAGCCTTTGACGTTTTCCTGCTTGGAAAAGGTTATTCAGAATGAAAGGTTATTCAGAATGAAAGCAGTTTTGTACTTCTCAGCGGAGAGATTTTAGAGTTGGGCTTTCCAGGTGCTTAGGGAAACTTCCACAGGGCTGTGGTCTGAGATAATGAAACTTTGCTTCTCCACTTTGATAGAAGGGCTGAGGAAATCCAGGCCTGCAATGCTCACTTGTAAGAACTTACCTGCTGGGTGGTGTAGGACACCTCATGAGGGTGGTTGCCAGAGACCTTGAAGCTTTTCAGATGCTCTGGGTGCATGGTTTCTTCCTCATGGTTCAAGCTGGCTGCTTGAACTCCAGTCATCAAGTCTAAAATCAAGTCTTTTCAGCTATGGGAAAGGAGATGGGCAAGCCTGCTCTCTTTAATGGGCATATTTTTAATGTCACATACTTTTTGCCCATTTCCATGCCACTGGTCAGGATATATTACATGAGCACACCCATTTGCAAAGAAAGCTGAAAAATGGTCTTTAAAAAAAAAGATTTTATGTTTTAAAGTTTATTTATTCTGAGAGAGAGAGAGAGAGAGAGGGCATGCGCGTGTGTGAGCAGGGGAGAAGCAGAGAGAGAGGGAGAGAGTCCCAAGCAGGCTCTGAATATCAGCATAGAGCCCGATGCGGGGCTTGAACCCAAAAACTGTGAGACCGTAACCTAAGCCAAAACCCGACTAAGCCACCGACTAAGCCACCCAGGCCCTCCATAAAGATTTTATTTTTAAGTAATCTCTACACCCAATGTGGGACTTGAATGTACAACCACAAGATTAAGAGTCACATATTCCACTGACTAAGCCAGCCAGATGCCCCTGAAAAGTACTCTTTATATCTGACCAAATGCCCAACTAAAGAGATGAAGGAAGAGAGGGAGGGAGGTAGGAGGAATGGAGGAAAGGAAGGAGGGAGGGAGGGAAGGAAAGGATGGATCCTGGGGAGGCATGCATCTATCTCTGTCATAGGGCTCAACAGGTGGATTCATTTCTTAAGATGAAAAGTCCAGTCTTTTCCACACTTTTTAAAAACCTGGCCAGTAAAACAAAGCAGCCAGATTGATCTGATCCTAGATTTAGTTTCTTTCACCTTCTGACATAGAAAGAGAAAACAGCCAAGAGGCCATAGGAATAAGTAAAATAAGTAGGAGAAGCCAAGAGCCCTAAACAGCCAGCAGTGTTAACCGAACCTGAGCCATTGTGGGGCTTGGAGCTGAGAGGCAGAAATTAAGAGTGGTTTCCCTCACCCACACCTTAGAGTTCTGGGACACTGGGGCACAGGGGCACAGACCAGCCCTAGGTAGCAAGCAGGTTTTAAATGACATAAGTAGAATACATTCTTCTTCTAAAAATCTTAAGTATCATAGATGACACTGAAGTCACTTCTGATCATAACCACCACCGCTCATTCCCTTCCCCCAGTCCCACATGCCTGTCCTGGATAACAACCGTCATCACAGAGGCAGGTGTTTGACTCTGACGTTGGAGGCTTTAGCACCTGAGGAGATGACTAGAGCCTCCCCCTGCTCTCCCCACACCCTGCCCAGGGCACACTGTCCCCTCACTTCCCAGGCATGGTTCTTCCTCCTGCCCCCTTCACAGGGGGACCTGGGAAGGGCTGAGCTCCCCTATAGTCATTTCTACTGATGCTTAATAAATCGTGGTTCCATAAATCAGAAGTCAGGTAGGGGCTCCCTGCTCAGTGTGTCACGAGGTGAAGATCAAGGTCTGGGCCAGGGTGAGTTCTTGTCTGGAAGCTCATTCTTGTCGGACAAATCTGCCGCTGTGGGACTAGAGGCCACCCACATTCCCTGCCAGGAGCCCTCCACCTCCGAGCCGGCAGTGGTGCATCCAGTCCTCATGGTTTGATTCCTTGATGTCCTTTTCTGCCACCAGCTGAGAAAACTCTCTGCTTTTAAAAGGCTCTTGTGGTTGTATCAGGCCCACATGGGGTTACTTACCCCTGTCTAACCATCACCTGTCCCCTGCGACATAATCTAACCACACAGTGAAAGCCATTATCTTCAGAGTCCCAGGGACTGTGGGGGCCATGTTCACTAGAGGCTGGGAAAATCTCTGGGCCATCCTAGAATTTTGTCTCCCATGTGCCCTGAGCTTGGACCTGGCTCATCTCCACTTCTCTGTCCGCAGAGGACATCCTGGGTATAGAAGCTGCACGGCCGTGGGAGTTTCACCCTGCCAGCTCCTGCCGCACGGTGGTCTTCCCACTGCTGACCTCCGGCTCTGCTTTCTGGCTTCTCAGGCTCTGGGAACAGTGGGGGCCATGGCCAGGCCCAGTGAGTGGCTATGTGCTGCTGGTAGGACCCCGGCTCCTCCTCACTGCCCTCTCCTTTGCCCTGGACACGGCCGTGTACCACCTGGCCCCACTGTGGGGGTCGGAGCGCTGGAATGCCCTGGCCCTGCTGTCTGGTTCCTATGTCACCCTGGTCTTCTACACAAGGACCTTCTCCAACGCCATCGAGGGACTGCTCTTTGCCGGGCTACTGATACTGGTGTCCCCCCGGTTAGCTTGGAGCCCCACACCCAAGAAGCCTGCTCCGGGCCCGTGGTGGCACAGCTGGCTTCTTGGAGGTGTCGTGGCTGCTGGCTTCTTCAACCGGCCCACGTTTCTGGCCTTCGCTCTGGTCCCACTCTTCCTCTGGAGCATTTGTGAGGCCACAAACCCTGGCTTCAGGTCACTGACGAAGGAAGCCCTGGAGCTGCTCCCAGGGGCGACCCTCGTGGCGGCGGTGTTTGTGGCCGTGGACAGCTGGTATTTCTCCAGTCCATCTAGACCCAGCACCCTTGTTCTTACACCCGCCAACTTCTTGTACTACAACCTGGATCCTCAAAACCTGGCGAGGCATGGCACGCACATGCGGCTGACCCACCTGGCCGTCAACGGTTTCCTGCTCTTTGGGATGCTGCACGCCCAGGCCCTGCAGGCTGCATGGCAGCAGCTGCAAGCCTGCCTCTGGGCCTTCACACGAACGGGCTTCCCAGGGGCTCCGGGTGGCCGGAGCCTGCTGCCCAGCCCCAGGTCTCGCCTCCTGCTCCTCTACTTCACGCCTCTGGCCCTGCTGTCTGCCTTTAGCCACCAGGAGGCTAGGTTCCTGATCCCCCTTCTGGTCCCCCTAGTCCTGCTCTGTAGTCCACAGACCCAATCTGTGCCCTGCAAGGGCAGCCTGGTCCTCTTCAACAGCCTGGGTGCCCTCTTCTTTGGCTGCCTGCACCAGGGGGGCCTGGTGCCTGGCCTGGAGCACCTGGAGCAGGTGGTTCACACCCCCGTGCTCCCAAGCAAGCCTACCCACTACACATTCCTCTTCACCCACACCTACATGCCCCCCCGGCACCTGCTGCACCTCCCGGGCCTGGGCTCGTCTGTGGAGGTGGTGGACATGGGTGGGACTGAGGACTGGGTCCTGTGCCGCGCCCTGAACAACTTCACCAGACAGCCAGCCTGCCAGGTGGCTGGTGGGCCGTGGCTCTGCCGCCTTTTTGTGGTGACTCCTGGCACCACCAGGCCCGCCATGGAGAAGTGCCATTTCCCATTCAAGAGTGAGACACTCATGTTTCCCCACTTGACCCTGGAAGATCCACCAGCCCTGTCCTCTCTGTTGAGTAGGGCTTGGAGGGACCATCTCAGCCTTCACATCCTGGAACTGGGGGAAAAGCCTGACAATGTGACAGAAAAGCCATTGCCTGAAACGCAGCCATAGGTGAAGGCACCATTCCACTTTCTATGTGGGTAGAGGCCTGGGACGGAGCCCTACTTCCCTTCCATTCCTTTCCCTTCCAGAATTCCCACCACTGCCTCTCCTGTGCAGAGGCTTTGGCTGCTCTACCTTCTGGGTAAGCTGGCACCTTTTTCCCCTTAAAGACCAAAGATCTGACCAGTCACAATCCTGATGCCAAGGTCCCCAAAGAACCTTGTATAACCAATGGCGCCTGTCTGTTCCTGCTCTGTTCCTTCTAACCACTGTGATGTTGTGACATGTAATAGCACTTGGTTATGAAAAGAGAGATCTGCCATTGACAGTCCTGACTGACCTCTCTCAAACCTTCCAGGATGCCTTACCTCCTGCTGTCCTGATAACCCTCTAGCTTCCTAGATACCTGGGAAGGAGGCAGTGTGGTGATGTAGAAAGACCAGGTAGTTCAGGTTCTGGAGACCCAAATTCTAGTCCCTGGTTTGTCTGCCACTCACTGGCTGTGTGATCTTAACAAAGTCCCTCCCCGTCCCCGCCCCCAGCCTTAGTTTCTGATCCGTACAATGGACGAGAGGATCTCTTGAGGTGTCTGCCAGCTGACACCATGTCATGCCTTGGTCTGCAGCACATGTCCCCTGGCTAAATAGGCACATCTCTTCCAAAACATAGAGTGGCAGTGTATTTAATGGCACTCTGATGCTTGCTGTCTCAGCGTTTTGTTATTACCAAAACAGGTAGTTCTGGAACTTTTCTCCCCACCTTCTTCTACTTCCATCCCTGAGAGACGTGGTGGGACATCTCACCCTTTAAAGATCATTCTCCAGGGTGCCTGGGTGGCTCAGATGGTTGGGCGTCCGAGTTTAGCTCAGGTTATGATCTCACAGTTCAGATTCTGTCTCCCTCTCGCTGCCCCTTCCCCACTTGCTCTCTCTCTCTCTCTTAAAAAAAAAAAAAAAGAAAAAGAAAAAAAAATCATTCTCCTCCCTCAGCCTGCCCAGCCTGCTGGAGTGGAAATGGAGAGCACACAATGCTGTTAGTAGCTGGTTCACTTGAGAGCAATCTGATGCTACCAGAGACTTCTTAAAAGTGGTCTGGTCACTCTCGAAGCTCATAGCCCCTGTCTGAAGCCTTTTCATAGGATGGAGGGCAAAGCCCATGCCAAACCAACACCTGCTGCTCTGGCAGAAGCCATCATGGCCTCTAGCACAGTGCTCCCTGCATCTAAAGGCACCTGTACCTATCCACTGGGAACGTGAGGAGCTCTGGCTCTAAGCCTGTCCTCGCTCTCATTCTTCAAATCCCTACCAGCTCGTGAGAATAAGAGGCACCCACGCCACAGAAATCAGTGAGCTGGAAATCAGTACAGAGCAGGAGACCAAACCAATATGAATGACCAAACCTGAGCACTTTTCTAGTCCTGGCTTCTGCTGGCTAAGGTTTGGGTCATCTTTTCTTTTTTTTTTTTCCCCAGAGAGAGAGAGAGAGAGGATCCCAGGAGGGGCAGAGATAGAGAGGGAGAGAGAGAAATGGGGTTCAAAGCAGAGCTCATGAGCAATGAGGTCAAGACCTGAGCGGAAGTCAGATGCTTAATGACTGAGCCACTCAGGCGCCCAAGGCTTGGATCATCTTGAAGCTACAATCCTTTCAGTCATGCTGCCCCGGGGCTCCTGCCAGTCTTAATGCCACACCCTCCTCATAACTCCAGCCCTGAGGAAGAGTAAAGTCAGGGGTATGGCTAGTAAATGTTTAGCAACCCATTTTCTGGGGGCAAAAAAGCCCCAATTTGTAGTATTTGCCAATTTCTGTGGTATAAATACTCCCACACTGGCTGATTTCAAATGACCAACATGATGTTACTGAACTCCAAGTTGGGAGGAGATGCCAAAGACGTGCTCTCAGGAGCCAATGTAAGTTGGCTCTAGCAAACTACTGAGGCATTTCCCTCCTTTCAATTCTATAGTATCCATTGATTTAAAGTCTACAGTATCTATCCACCATTGTGGTTTAGGTTTCTATGAACCTCTGATTTGTCTTCCTATCCTTAGTGCCTAACATCAACTCTGGCACACAATAAGCACTTATTTCCTTATTTTGCAGCCCAAAATGACTTTTCTGCCCTAGTGCCACCTTGGAGACACTCCAGACTCTAGTGTTCCAAACTCCTTCAGACATCTTGGGACTTCTGCCTCTTCCCTCCCCGAGTTGGGTCCACAGTCTCAGAATTCCCTAGAGGAACTGCTGGCCTAGCGGTCCACATAGTTAATGGTCTGTCCTCTAATAAATCTGTCCATAAAATGCTGGTATCTAGGGGCATCTGGGTGGCTCAGTCAGTTAAGCGTCTGACTCAGTTTCCACTCAGATCATGATCTCATGGGTTCATGAGTTTGAGTCCCACATCGGGCTCTATGCTGACAGTGCAGAGCCTGCTTGGGATTCTCTCTTTCTTTGCTCCTCCCCCACTCATGCTGTCCCTGTCTCTCTCAAAATAAACTTAAAAAAAAACACTTTAAAAAAAGGACTCGTAGTTAGGTCTATGTGGCATCAAGGGTGACTTAGAATTGCCCTACAGGACAGCAGGATGAGTGTTTCCCTGCTTCATTTTCTGGCAGAACTTGGAAGAGCTTGAAAGGCATGCTGGGAGATTGTTGCCACTGGCAATGGTGGGAAGAATTTGGTCTGTTTGTTTAGTCAAAGGGTAACTGGAGGCATGGCAAGCCAGTGACTACAATCACTGGAGGCTTCTCCATTGAAGCGGGGAGGCATCCAAATCACCTGTTGCCAGAGCAGAAAGGACTGTTTTCTATCTCTGCTCAGACTCCCACTACAAAAATGGATGGAACTTGCTTCTTATACACTTCTTCCATGAGAAATAAACAACTATTCCCTTCTCTTGCTTTTTTTTTTTTTTTTCTTAATCCTTTTTTACAAAAATGGCCAGTTTGTCTAGTAGCTTCATGGCTTCCTGCACTGCTTCCTTTTTGTCCCTGCCAGTCTGGAAAAAGATCTACCAGTGTGCTGACCTGTGCTGAGAGTAGGTAGCTGGGGACTGCTAATATTCCGCCGCTCTGAGATCCAGAGACGAATGAGTGAGATTGAGACCAATGAGGCAGAAAGGCAGTAGAAGGAACAAGGTCCTCAGGCACTGACAACCTCAAAGGAGAATCCAGAGTTGTCTGTGATCTGGAAGAAGGATTTGTCTTTTGATAGGACAAGAGAGTAGGATGCCAAATCAGACTTTGGTCATCAGAACAGTGGAACTTCTGGCCTCAGGATTAAATAGCAGCACCTCTGATGGGATATCAAATCAGAAGTGTGAACGTTAGGAAAGCTACTTTAGCTTCTCCATCCCCGTGGGAGGTCTCTGGCCCTATACAGCTCCCTCTCTGTGACTATAAGAAAGACCAGAATATAAATTCTCGTTGATCACCAGCCTAAAAGCATCTCCTGTGGCTTCAGACTTCCTAGATTGCACGATTTACTGTGGAGCCTAATTAGAGGCAATCAGAAAGTCAAAAGCCTCAAATGACAAGGCATTTCTGTATACCATGGATTTCCTAACCATGGGTCCATTAGCTGGACTATAGTCTTGACTGTATCCCAAACCCTCTAAAATTAGGACTAGAAATCCAGGTAGCTCGTTCCATGGTAGGCAGTAGTCCTAACGCCTAGTGGTAACTTTTGGTCCGGAGGGTGGAGGGAGTGGGGGTAGGGAGGTCCTGGGGTGAAGGCAGGCATTGAATGTCAGGATAAATGATGCAGAGATTTGTAGTTAAAGACTTAGGCCCTGGAATCAAACTCATATATTCACATCCCACTCTGTAAGGATGTAACGTACACGTCCCCCTACCAAAGTGGTTGTAAAGGGTAAGCGAGATGATCCACACGGAGTGCAATTATTAAGTGCCAGCACAGAATAAGCACTCAAAATGCGTTAACTAGAATTACCATGGACCTACAGACCCCAGGAACCCTAGCCCATCTTGCAGAAGTACCACACTCACATCCATTACTCAGCTCACACATTTAATCAGAGGATTTGGGCAGCTGCAGGACTGTCCTTCCATCCACGCTCTCCCCTGGAAGTAGCGCGCTGCTCTATCAATGCAGAGGCAGCAGCATCTAACACGAGTTTTAGTCCCATTCGCAGAGGGCAGACTCTTTCGGCTGTGGTTTGGCTCATGGCTCTCTGTACACGGTGCCTCAGGGCCCAGCCTATCAATTTCTGTCAGGCTTCGGGGGCTTTCTTCACACTGTCCAGTCCGACCACAGGGCTTCACCGGGGATGTCGGTTTGGCCTGGGCTCTCTGATGAGTGGAACTCCTGAAGGCCCACAGTCTGTCAGAATCCGAAGCGGTGCACAGTGCCCACGGTGACTCCTTACCGCCGAGGCCTGTGTCGAGCCCAGAAAGGAAAGCCGGTGACCTTGACGGACCCAGCCTGGATTTAGGGGTTCGCGCCTGTGCCCCTCTGGTTACCCGGTGGTGACCCCGGGCGGTCCCGGAGGCCGCGCCGCAGCTCCTGAGTGAAGGTGTCTCTGAAGCGGGCAGCGCGGCGACCTAGGGAGCCCGCGGGCCCAGCCGCGAGGGCTCGCAGGCGCCGGGCCGCGTCCTGGCCGCGAAGCTGGGCTTGCAGCAGTGCGAAGGCCGTGAGCTGCGCCGCACGCCGGATGGGCTTAGACTCCGACAGACGCTCCACCAGCTGCGGGCCATGCAGCAGCGCGGCCAAGAGGCGCCGAAGAACCATCCTTGGAGCAACCCGGAACTCAGAGCCCGCCGCTCTTGCTTCCGACCGGCGACGCCCCAAAACGGACCATGTCTGCGCCCGCGCCGCCCAGTGACGACACAGCCGCGCTGGGATTGGCCCACGGGAGACCCACCTTCTACGGCCGCTTCTGCGCGTTTCCGCTTCCACCACCGCCGCGTTGACCCCAGACTGGCGGCGTTTTCGTCCAACTCTCCGCACAATGTCCGGGGGCCTTCTGAAGGCGCTGCGCAGCGATTCCTACGTGGAGCTGAGCCAGTACCGGGACCAGCACTTCCGGGTGAGGGAGGCCGCGAAAACGGAGGCCCAGGGCCAGAACGCTGAGAATCGGCTTACTTTTGTCTCATTGTGTCGTTTTCCATTCTTTCGTTTCTCGAAACGCGAAGAGAGGCCCGGTGCCTCCTGGGGAACGGATGCTGAAAGGGCATTTGGGTACCACTGAATGTCCTTGTCTCATAGAGAATTTGAGGCTTATTTTCCATTCCCTTGCAGTTGCTCCCTGCAGAGCGGCAGTGGTAATAGTGGCTTGCGTTTTCACAGGCCAGTGCCTTGGGAAGATGATTTTGAGATATGAGGGGCAAAGGGTGTCCTTTTGACACCTGGAGTATGGAGGGGCGCCTTCTTGACCTAGGTACTGGGACTTTTTATTTTTATATTTATTTTAGAGAGGGAGCAGAAGCGGGGAAGAGTTGCGGAGGGGGAGAAGAAGGGAGAGAATCCCAGGCTGTCTCCCTGCTTAGCGGGGAGCCCAATGCGGGGCTCCACCCCGTGACCCTGGGATCATGACCTCAGCGAAAATCAAGAGTGGGAAACTCAACTGACTGAGCCACCCAGGTGTCCCCTTTACTTTTTTATTTTAAATTAGATGAGCTCTTGTCGTTGGAGCCCTTTCCTTCCTTGGTATAGTAGATTGGTCCTGCAACGTTCTGTGCAGTGGGTTGGCGAGACACAAAGTTCAGTCTTCTCTCCAGCCATAAGGAGTCCTCGGAGTGGGAAGGTGGACCAGCCAAGTTAGGCACTTTAAGTTTCTAGGTGTCAAGATCAAAGAACTGCTGGGTTTCAGAAGAGGGAGATTTTAGTTTGTGGAAAAAGGAAAGGCTGCAAATATTCAAGGTGGGCTGTTCAATATCCGCAAAGGCATTGACGAGGTGGAGCAACACTCATCGACCACTTATTACTTCATAAACTTTTATTGAGTGCCTTTGCTGAAACCTTCTGCTAAGTCCTAGAGGGAGACGAAATATCGTCTCCGCACCCTAAGAGTTTATAATCTCCCAATAGGGATTGTAAATGATGGCAGGTAATCCTAATCTAGAGCAGAATTGGTGAGGGGAAAAGGAATGCTGTGGGGATTCAGAAAAGGGAGAACACTTGTGACAGGAAAGGAGGGACTTGCTTAGAGTGTGGGCAGGGGCACCTGCGTGGTTCAGGCAGTTAAGCCTCCAACTTTGCCCTATGTCGGGCTGTATGCTGACTGCTCAGAACCTGGAAACTTTCAGATTCATTCTCTCTCTCTCCCCCGCTCTCTCCCCCACCCTGCCTCCCTCCTCCCTCCCTCTCTCTCCCTCCCTCCCTCTCTCCACCTCCTCCCCCCACTTGTGCTCTGTCTCCCTCTCAAAAATGAATAAAACAGAGGAGGGTGAGCATGGAGAATGCATAAAATCTGTTAGTAGGATAGGGAAAGGAGATTTTGAGGCAAATTGAGGACGATCTTAAGTTCATTCCCTAAGCCAGCCGTCTTAAATGGTTACTGTATACCAAGCAAGATTTTTCACTTCTATCACTTTTACAGTTCTCATTACTTTAGAAAGTTCCCCACATCATAACCATCTTGAATTTCAGGCATCCTATGAGATTATAACTTTGAAAGGTTTCAGCTTTTTCTGTTATTCATCCGTGCAGTCTAAGGCCTGTAGCTTTATTTAGATAGTAGTAAGATACTATCATGAGGAATTTCTGGTGTTCTCTGAATGGAGCCCACATGAATATTCCTTAGGTAAGTACTTACACCACAGTTGTCTTAAGCTGCAGCTTGTTTGTTTAGAATAGGCTATTTGTTTGGATTACTTGCATGTGTGAGAAAATAGAACAAAAGAAAAGGCTTCCTGGTAATTTTAATAAGTAACAGCAGTGATATAAGGTGAATCTACTTTATCTAATGTCTCACTCCAAAGCTCTGAAAACTCAGGGCACCTGGGTTGCTCAGTCAGTTGAACATCTGACTCTTAATTCCAGCTCAGGTCATGATCTCACAGTTCATGGGTTCAAGCCTTGCTTTGTGGCTCTTCAGCCTGCTTGAGATTCTCCCTCTCTTGCTGCTCTTACCCCACTTTCGCGTGCTCTAAATAAATAAATTTTTTATATTTATTTATTTATTGAGACAGAGCATGAGCAGGGGAGGGGCAGAGAGAGAGAGAGAGAGAGAGACCCAGAATCCGAAGCAGGTTCCAGGCTCGGGGGGGACTCAGTCAGTTCAGCATCCAACTTCAGCTCAGGTCGTAATCTCGGTTTTATGGGTTGGAGCCCCGCATAAAACTCCAACCCATAAAAACAGCCCCTGCTGTCAGTGCAGAGCTTGGGATCCTCTGTCTCCCTCTCTCTCTGGCCCTCCCCCACTCATGCACACACACACACTCAAAAATAAACAGTAAAAATAATAATTTGGAGCATACCATTCACATTGTTCTGTATCTTTTCTCACTGTGCTACCTCAGAGATGTTCCCTATCACTGCATGTGGTTCTGCTTCTTTCTTGGTGCTGCAGGGTTTTGATGTACCACAATTTATTTCATCATTTTCCTTTTGATGTGAGTTTAGATGGTTTCTCTTCTGTTCTACCACTGAACGTGATTACACAAGACCTGTCAGTCTGAGCACTGTGCTACAAAGCATTCAGAGACCAGCAATGCAAAGTCTTATTCTCACAGTGAAGGAACTGGATCACTATAAAATATGGAGTAGTAGGTGAAGGGAGGCCTCTTGGGAAAGTGCTCTGGGGGCCTGAGTGTGGATCTTCTCAGCAGTGCTCTGGGGGCCTGAGTGTGGATCTTCTCAGCTACTTTCTAAATTAGAATACCACTGTATGGTTGATATTAGAGCCTTCACCTGAGAGCCTGAGGTCAGTGGGTAGGTCTTGTATTTAGTCAGCATCTGTCCTGCCCAGTGTGGAGGCTAGGAGAGAAGAGCCAAGACGGCCAGTTGGTTTCTGTGCAGGCTGTAAAATACTAACTAGGTATAGCCAGTGATGAGCCCCAAGTATTGTCATGTGTGTTGACTGAAGGCCACTTATATTTCTGTCTCCGGCTTCATCCTGTCTTCCAAATTAGGAAGGCTGTCAAGAACATAAGCTCTGGTTTTTAGTGATTATTAGATTTTCTCTGAAATTCAGAAAAATATATGAACATGTACACCATGTAAGCAGTTTCAAGCATTTTATAAGGGATACCCTATCTCTGAAAATCCATTTTATTTTTCACCATAAAAAAAGGCTTTTCTAGTATATTAAATTTGAGCAGTGAGGAAAGGACCCAGTGTTGAGGCTATGGAGTGCAGGGAAGAGGCAGGCCATTTGTGTGGCGGCGTGGTACAGAAGGAGAGTGACGTGCTGCATGACTCTCAAGTTGTGGCTGTCTCCTAAAAGCAGTCTGGACTTGCAGATGTGTCTCCTAGAATGTGAACACACCTCTTTCTCTCCCTCTCTCCCTTGCGCACACGCTCGCTCGCTTGCTCTCTCTCCCTCCCTTTTTCTTTTTTGGGCAAGGGATTTGTGGTAGACTGGGATGATGAGAGAGAAGTTCCCAAATCAGAACTAACTGCCATACTTAGAATACTATTTAAGCAGGACTCTTCTTGGATTGTGTTGCTTAATTTTTTCTCTATTTGAAATTCCAGGGTGACAATGAAGAACAGGAAAAATTACTGAAGAAGAGCTGTACGTTGTATGTTGGAAATCTTTCCTTTTACACAACTGAAGAACAAATCTATGAACTTTTCAGCAAAAGTGGCGACATAAAGAAAATCATCATGGGCCTGGATAAGATGAAGAAAACAGCATGTGGGTTTTGCTTTGTGGAGTATCCTTCTTGTGTGTCTGACAAAGCTCTTGGATGAGGGCAGGCCTAGAGTGGCTAGTCACCTGTTGAAAAACTGAGTGAGGCCATCCACTAATTAGCATCCTATACTTAACCTCTCCCCCTTCCTTCATCTACCTCAACTTTCTGTCCAGTGTCTATATGTTGCATTGTGAAAGCTGATAACATTTGCATTCTGTTCTGAAATCCATGCTTTGTTTATAACTGATTCTTTAAGAAACAATCTTTTGAAAGTACATGCCCGCGATATTTACAAAAGTCCAAAGGGGGCTCCTTGGTGGCTCAGTTGTTTGTGTCCAACTCTTGATCTCAGTTCGGTCTTAAGCTCAGGATAGGAGTTCAAACCCCATGTTGGGCTACATGCCCAGGCTGGGCGTGAAGACTACTTAGAGGGGGCAGGAAGCTGACCAAAAGTTCAAAGGGTAGAGTGAAAATAAAATCTCTGTAGCATTCTAAACCCAGAGACCCAGTCTCTTGGGTATCTTTCTAGAAGTGATCCTGTGGATGTGTGGTAGCATACTGCATGCACTATCTTCCCCCCCCCCCCAATTAGAGATTGTTTTATGTTAGCATATGTAGGTCTACCTCTTTTTTAAATTGCTGTATAATTTCATTATGTAGGTACATAGAACTTGATTTTATAGGTCAGAACCAAACAATTTACTTGTGATTATTTCTCTCCCTGGAAATTGTGTAAATGTTGGACCTCCTGGATTTATCATTTGGGGGGGCTTTTCCCTCCAATAATTTCTTTTTTGGTCATTTTGGTTTATATTCTGAGACCTTGCCCAGATTTGATCTAATAACGTTTTAAAAAACTTTTTTTGTGCCCCAAATTACCTTTTTTTTTTGGCAGGTTGCATTTATGCTTTAAAACTTTCCTTAAATGTCTGGTGCTCCCTGGTTTGTTTCTGATCATAATTAGGGAAAGGCTAAGGCTAACTCTGTAGACTCCAGCAGATCTTCTCTCTCAAGTTTCGGCCTTGCCTTTGGGATATGTGGGTTTCCCAAATGCCAGGATGAAAAGGGATTTTATTTTGCCTTAATAACATCAGAGACACTGCCCTAGCCCTCGTTCCTCCAATTTGTTCAGAATTCTGTCACTCTGTTTTTATTTGCCTGGGATTAAATTCCTTCCCACTACCAGGTCTTCTTTCGACATACAGACTTTGCTGTCTCATACCTTTAAGAGCCTCATGTGTTTGCTGTCTCCTTTCAGCTTCTTCAAGAATATTTCAAACTGTGGGGGCGCCTGGGTGGCTTAGTCGGTTAAGCGTCCGACTTTCCGACTTTCGCTTAGGTCATGATCTTGCGGTTCGTGGGTTCGAGCCCCGCGTCGGGCTGTGCTGACTGCCAGCTCAGAGCCTGGAGCCTGTTTCAGATTCTGTGCCTCCCTCTCTCTCTGACCCTCCCCTGCTCACGCTGTTTCTCTCTCCTAGAAATAAATAAAAAAAAAAAAAAAAAAAAAGAATATTTCAAACTGTGACTTTGTTTCATTCATCAGCAGTCTTCCATCAGCCTTTGTTGAATCTCTGGTTTGCTGATGGCCTCTTCTTTCTTTGGGTGTATGTATCTTTTCTGTCATTTTAGTGAGGTCTTGAGAAGGAAACAAGGAATGTGCCCATTTTGTCATCTTGAACTGGAAGCCCTACTTTCTAACCTATTCCAAACTTGATTTTGGTATCTGATTTCTGGGCTCTGCAAGCTTCTTCCGTTCTCCCGTCAGACACACAGGGCAGGATCGCTCAGATTTTACATTTGCCTCTTTACAAGAGAACAGGGAGAACGAAGAAAACACAAAAAGCAGAGAAAGGAAGATCTATTATTATTATAGATAATAATTATAGTCTCTGAGAACTGGAATGCTTTTGCCATCTGTCTTATATGTCAGAGATTGACAATTATAATAGCAAATACCCAAAAGAGAGGCTGCCACGGCCAGTGGTTTTTCTGTTTGCCCTTTTCTCATGTCATTCATTTAGCAAAAACAAATTATTGAATGCCTATTTTGTGCCAGCAGGGTAGGTGTTGGACACTGGAATTGCAGCAAGTGATTCCCTACCTGTGTAATTAAAGACCTAGAGGGAAACGGGCACCTGAGTGACTCAGTTAAACATTTGACTCTTGGTCTCCGCTAAGGCCATGATCTTGTGGCTTGTGAGATTGATCCCCGAGTTGGGCTCTATGCTGACAGTGCAGAGCCTGCTTGTGATTCTCCCTCTCTTCCCCTTTCTCTGCCCCTTCCCTGCTTGCTCACTTTTGCCCTTTCACTCTCTCTCTCAAACATAAAACAAAAAAAAGACATGAGGGAAAAATCTAGATCAGCACTTCCTGATCCAGCCACAATGATCATAATTGCTTATGGAGGTTTTTAAATACATTAAAAAAAATTTTTTTTAATGTTTTACTTATTTCTGAGAGAGAGACAGCATGAGCAGGGGAGGGTCAGAGAGAGAGGGAGATACAGAATCTGAAACAGGCTCCAGGCTCTTGAGCTGTCAGCACAGAGCCCAACGTGGGGCTCAAACCCATGAACTGTGAGATCATGACCTGAGCTCAACTGACTGAGCCACCCAGGCGCTCCAATACATATTTTTTTAATGTTAATTTATATTGAGAGAGTATGCACACAAGCAGGGGAAGAGCAGAGAGAGGGAAAGGGATAATCCCAAGAAGGCTCCCCAACTGTCAGCATGGAGCCCTACATGGGGCTTGAACTCACGATCCATGAAATCCTGACCTGAGCTGAAATCAGAAGTTGAATGCTTAATCGCCTGAGCCATCCAAGCACCCCTGGAGATTTTTTTTTTGTAAATATCAACCCAAAGATAGATTTAGTAGACCTGATTAAATAGATTTGGAAACAACTGGGTGATACCGAGTCTTTCCTTCTAATGAAATGCAATGGCAATTCCATATGCACTGTAATTTCTTTTTATTAAGGTTGTTGAATATTCAGTTCAGATTTGGATGTTTTTGTTTCTTTGGATAAGAAGTATGCAGTTTGTGATCTAAACCTGCACTGAACATATCTGTACTTTACAAACCAAAATATGGGGACACTGGGACCAAATCATTATCAACAGGATACTCAAGGAAATCGTGGTCAGTAGCCATGGATAAGTCATAGTTGACTCTGTAAGTGCTTTTGGACCAACCTCAAACAGGCTTGTGCAAGCCAGATTACTGTCTTCATTTGAAATCCATCTGGTTGGATTCGGTTTTGGACTCTTTCTTATCTCATTTAGAGGTTTCCTGTATTTCTAAAAATGTTTGGAGAAATACTGTATAGTGTTCCTTAATACTTCCACTTAAGATACTATTCAAGAGCAGATGCAGAAAATGCCATGAGGTACATAAATGGAACTCGTCTGGATGACCGGATCATTCGCACAGACTGGGACGCAGGCTTTAAGGAGGGCAGGCAGTATGGCCGTGGGCGATCTGGGGGCCAGGTATGTAGGAAGGTTCTCTTGCTGAGGGTTGGCCTGGGATTTCAGTCCTAATGATAAGGATTTTGTCAGTTTGTGTTTGCTGTTATAGAAAATAACTTTGTGCCTATAACCCTCGCTTGAAGGAATCTGAAAACTACCCATTAGGATTGGTAAATTATAGATTATATACATTTTCACAAGCAATTTTTTTTTTTTTTTTTTACAAATAGTTTATTGTCAAATTAGTTTCCACATAACACTCAGTGCTCATCCCCAAGGTGCCCTCCTCCATGCCCATCCCCCCCACATCCATCAGTCCTCAGTTTTTGTCAGCATTCAAGAGTCTCTCATGGTTTGCCTCTCTCCCTTTCCCTCACCATTTCCCCCCTTCTTCTCCCCCTTGGTCCTCCGTCAAGTTCCTCCTAATCCTCCTATACGTGCAAACATATGATATTTGTCCTTCTCTGCCTGACTTATTTCGCTCAGCATAACACCCTCAAGGTCCATCCATGTTGCTACACATGGCCAGATTTCATTCTTTCTCATTCACAAGCAATTATTATTGAACTTCTGCCAGGGCCTAGATATTTTGCACCTGCAAGTGTCTAGAACAAAAGGAAAATGCACTGAAATAAGGTCTAAGTTTTCATTTTAAAAAATAGCCCAATTTAAGTACTTTATCTTTGGAGTATGCTACTTCTAAATGCTGGTTGAGGAAAGAATATGAGCATAATGTTTGGTAAAAAACCATTAATAGGGGCACATGGCTGACTCAGTAGAGATGTAATTCTTGACCTCAGGGTCATGAGTTCAAGCCCCATGTTGGGTGTAGAATTTATTTGCCACACCAGTCTTCTCTATAATGTAACGTGTTCTTTTCAATTAAGGTACGAGATGAGTATCGGCAGGACTATGACGCTGGGAGAGGCGGCTATGGAAAGCTGGCCCAAAACCAGTGAGTGGTGAGAGTCCCATCGTGAAAACGCACTCCTTTGGCCTCTTGAATTTGCCATGCATTACCCAAGGTCTACAAACCTGCCCACTTGTACTGTGCTTTGATCAAGGTCTTCTCTGAGCTGGAAGCCTTTTCCTGGTTTTCCTTTGAAAACTATTAAAGGACAGAATCCAAAAGAATGCCTTTAAATCTATAGTTTTAGAATCTTGGCCATGTGTCAGGTTACCAGAATGATTTTGTTACCAGGTCGGAATTTGTGTTCCATGGCAACAGACTGAACCTATGATGTTGATCTGTCAGCCCCTGTCTTCCTTTAGAAGAGAAAGTTTTTTTTAATTTTTTTGTTTTAATGTTTTTTTATTTATTTGTGAGAAAGAGAAACAGTGTGAGCAGGGGAGGGTCAGAGAGAGAGAGGGAGATACAGAATCTGAAGCAGGCTCCAGGCTCTGAGGTAGCTGCCAGCGCAGAGCCTGATGCAGCCTCGAACCCAAGAATTGTGAGGTCATGACCTGAGCCGAAGTTGGACACTTAACCGACTGAGCCACCCAGGCACCCCAAAGAGAAAAATTTTAAAATCGACAGTACAATCATGGTCTACATCAGGGCCTGGAATTATTTAAAAATTTAAGTTTGCAGGGTATAAAAATGTAATAAATGAGGCTTTGCTATGTTGCACAGAAGTCTGACAACTACATTTATTTCTGTGTTGAGTTCTAAACTCTAAAGGCAAATTGAGTAGTCAAGGCAACTTCCTAAATTGCTGGTGTAAAAGCAAGCCTTAGACTGTCCCAGGGTATTGATGCCACCAGCTTATATGCTTTATGTATGAAGACCTGAAAAGTATTTACTTTTATACACATTTTTCAAAAGATGTGTTTTACTTCAGACTCATCCGTTTTCAGAATAAGGTTAGGAATGGACTGGGTTTTAAAAGAGCTTGAAGATCAAGAGAATATGTAACAAGAAAAATCAGAATTGCTTCCCTCAGGAAACGTGTTTAGGCCACTTCTCATATTGAAGTCTGTCTTGTTTTTTTCCTAATTGCTCTTACGGAGTTTCAGAGCCTGGACAGGGCGCTGATGGTCTCTTTAGAGAAGAGGGGTCTACAAAATTTATTTTACATTTGTAAGGCATAAGTTGGTTTGTCTAAGTTTTTCCTGACATAAGTGAAATTTTTTCATCTAGCAATAGAGTAGTAGCTCCTAACTTCACTACAGTTTACGAAAGCTGAAGATGAAGGACCTCTTTCACATCATAGTAAGTATAGCCTCTCTTATTAAGTTCAAGTTGATTTTGGATTAAGAGCTATAACTAGGGGCACCTGGGTGGCTTAGTCGGTTAAGCGTCCGACTTTCGCTTAGGTCATGATCTCGCAGTTCATGGGTTCGAGCCCCGCGTCGGGCTCTGTGCTGACTGCCAGCTTAGAGCCTGGAGGCTGTTTCAGTCTGTGACTCCCTCTCTCTCTGACCCTCCCCTGCTCATGCTGTCTCTCTCTCTCCTAGAAATAAATAAAAAATATTAAAAAAAAAAAAAAAAGCTAGAACTAGTTGTAATGAGGACATACACTTACTCTTCATTTGAAAATTTTCTTTATGCTGTAGTTTTGAAGTCATGCATTTTATAATGTTGTAGTAAAACGTAACTCAGATTTCTGCAGGCCTTAAAAACCACAGACAGTGGAACCTTGTTGAATTGTTGAACCAAGTTATCATTGTCTCTGCCCGTTAGACCTTGGAACTCTTTCTTACTCTGGAATATTTGAGTATGTGCAGAATTCACATGTCTGTTCTGACTTGACAGCTACCTAATATGGTAGCCACTAGCGATGGCCAGGAGTCAAAAGCGGGGAGTAGCTGTTGTAATGCATGCGAATATGAACACTGCTGTCACTGCAAAAAATTCTGTTGGATGGTGTTGGTTAAGGGTCGGCTGCTTAGAGCTTACACTGGTGACTGTTCATAAATGAGTTTTCTCACGACAAGAGTAGCACCCTGAAAAACTACTCCCTATTCAGTACAACAGAACACACATTTATAAAGGCATTTAGTTTATTTTTCAAAAAAATATTTTTGCTAGAAGGTTTGAGTAATTTTACATGATCACAATCTTTAAATAAATTCTTTTTCTGACCAAAAGGTACCATTTAAGTGAACAGCTTATCTAGGCCTGTTTTTGTAACACCCAAATACAATT
This sequence comes from Hyaena hyaena, assembly GCF_003009895.1. Taxonomy (NCBI): domain Eukaryota; kingdom Metazoa; phylum Chordata; class Mammalia; order Carnivora; family Hyaenidae; genus Hyaena; species Hyaena hyaena. The sequence continues at coordinate 564,588 of NW_024081015.1, forward strand.
AGCACTTCTCTGACGGTATAGTCCCTAGCTCTTCATCATCTATGGGCCAGGAGGCAGAGCCTCACACATAATAGAAGTAGGTGCTTTACAACTGCTGATTAGTTCCGTTCCTTAACATAATTAAGCAGAGCAGGTAGTCAGTATATTCAATTCACACTATTAACATGCTTTTTCTCATGGGAAGGGTCTGATCCACCCAGAGCTCTCCCATCAGCCCTTCTCACCTGGGGAAGCAGTGAACACAACTGCGGGGGGAAAAAAGGGCAGCTCTTACACTAGTGCTGGCTGTGTCCCAGTCAGGGCTGTTGTTTTGTTCCAACTCTGAATCCAAGATGACAAAGTCACTCGTGCTCAGTGATAAGCAGAAAATGCAATGCAGAGCCAAAAAGTGGGGATTACTGGCAGCAACTGCTTCTTTTCCCTTCCTTAAGAGGTTCCCTTTCTCCTTAAGAGAACTAAAAGTTGAAGTAAATCTACATTCGTGGCTATAGATTTAACATAAGGACAAATCACTGGAAACAACTACAGACTAGTAAGTTTGCTGATGGACTGGGCAGCTTGAAGGCACATCATAAGCAGCTTTTAGTTTGTTCAAGGCCTGCACTCAAACCCAAAAGCGTAAGGTCTGCCCACTCTGTAGGCACCCAAACAATGCCTGTCTCTTCCACCCGCAGCCCAGACTATGTTTTAAAAATGTCTGTTGCAAGGAACAATTATTGCAAACATCAGGACAGAGGCCCCTCTGATACAGGGCTTGGGCTAACAGAGGTGTACACCTAATCACAAGAATAAGGGGGGAAAGCAACTATGTGTGCTAAAACCAGGTTTCATGAATAGAGGAACATTTTGAGCCATACTTAGAACATCTGACGTTTAGGCAAAAGCAAGCTGGACAGTACACCTCAAGGTGCCCCATGAAGCTGGAAGTGAAAGGGAAGCTGGACTTGGACAGCTTACTGTAGTTACCTACGCACACCCCTGCTTGCCTCAACGCCAAGGAAGTGACCATTTCTCAGACTGGAGGCAACTGGCAACTCCACTTTTGGGCATTAAGATTCAGAACACAGTTCTGTCTCTTCTACATGCTTGGTTCTGTCAGTGAGGAGGTGAGATACAGCTCTAAAGTATAAAACATTGTGAATCCACAGCCTGGTTACTGGCCACTTTGCATAACTGCCCCCTCTCCCAAAGGTTAGGCAAATGTCTTAGGTGCACATTTGGAAAAAATCTCATGTTTGCATAATTATGTCAGAACCTCAAGATTTCCTCCCCACTTAAATTGCCATCTTTGTGAATGCTGACACCAGTCTAACTGTAGCAGCATAAAGTGCCTCTGATCTCAGTCCTTTTAGTGACCTGAAGCACAGTAGGAAATACTGACCTGGCTTTACATGCGAAGTCTAGAGGACTGTGGAGAATGCTGGGGCTCTTTACGATGTAAACGCTGGTGTTGATGCTTGGAATGTGAGGGGATGGGAACCCTGCATGTAAACATTCTGACTCTATCTTCAACTGCTGGCAGCCTTGCCTTATGGCCAAGTTTAACTGCACGTTTTAGCTTTCCAACACCCCACATCTAACCAGGCATAAATCCAAGTATCTTCTGTCGTTTACTTGGTATTTGGTGTAAGCTCTGAGATTCTTACCTACATCTTTGTTGTATTTTCTGCCCCAGTTCAGAAAAGGTACTTTAGTTTAACAGGCATCTTTTCTCATTTCCTTTCAAATATCACAAAAAGCTAGAATAAAGTGGCAAGATCCATTACTTTAATCCTAATGCAGCTAAGTATTAGGACAGGGTTGCTTCTGTTTTTCCCCAGGAGGTGAGGTTGATGGAAGTGAAAAAAGGACTCCAGTGCTGGAGTTTCAGGGTTGGTCAACAAGAGGCCAACTGAGGAGCCCCGCATGCTGCTGAGATCACTAAAGAGGGAGGAGCAAAAAAAAGTGTAACAACATCTGCTGTGCTCCCTGCAAGCAAGTCTTACTACTTTTCTTCTTCTCCCCACCCATCTGCAAAAGACCCAGGTCAGTCTTTAGTTCTGAAGATTTATATTTGAACCACCACTGGAAATAGAAAGATATTTGACACATCTTAGACAACATAAGGGCAGTGACAACTTATAAATTACTCTTGGAAAGGCTGAATTCTCATGTGACTGGCTACTGGCTTGATAGATACTAACATTTTTTAACAAATCCAGAGAATTCAGTGTTCAAGCAAAAGCCTTTAAGATTTAGGCATTTGTTGTAATTCTTAAAGCCAAGATCCAAATTTCTCACGAGTTAAGATGACTGGACCCCCAAAGTTGTCTTTAATCAACTCCTCCCAAACTAGGCACTTCTTATTAAGTGTGCCTCTGTTAAATAGAACACACCAGTCAGGTTATGGCCACTTCTCACCCTTCAAAAGGAATGCAAGTTACTCTGCAAGACTCATTTGGAGAGGGAAGTCCGTGTAAGATGTAGCAGGTAAAAGAGGACTGGCTTTGTCAAAACCACCACTCCTAGCTACCCTTTACACCCCAGGGAACAACGATCCTTCTCAGAGTTCTGCTGTATCAAAAACATCCTGCACTTTTAGGTTCTGGGATTAAATTTTAAACCTGTATTCAGTTCACGTCTAACTAAGTTTCAAAAGCTGCACCAAATCTACTAGGCTTTTTTTTTTTTTTTTTTTTTTTAATACTCTGCACTGCATGCTCTGTCTATACGCATGCGTTTGGATAATAAATATTAAATATGGGGGGAAACACACGGAATCCATAAAATTAAAAATGAAACCAAACTGAACATTAAAAAATAGTACACGGTAGCTAGAGAATGAATAGGGCAAAAAACAAATTTGAGGTAACAATAGCGGCCCAATGCCACTGATCTGAAATATCTGTAAAAATTCAAATAAGTGTTTGGAGATTCAAGTAACAAACCATCTGCTTCAGCTTGGTCAGACCTGCCAGAGTCCCTGCTGAGTTTTCAGTCCATGAGCCGGCACTCACACAGCTCCTTGTAAATTCTCTTCCGCACGCGGGGCATGTCCTCTTGGGAAAACTGGAAAGGCTGCTCTAAGGCGAGGCACTTGCAGTACTGCAAAGGGTCCCAGAGACACTTACATGGCATGTAGATCTGTGACGCAGCCCTAATAAAATAGGGCCTAAGGCAGCGTTTTTAAAAAGTTGTTTAAACTGGCTGTAAAAACATTGTTTTGAAACATTTGCCTCCAAATTATAGTCAGCTTTCCAGGTAAGTGTATGGCTTGGGGTCTCCCCTCTCTCCCCAAACAACACTGTGAGAAGCAGAAATTGATGAAGAGCCTCCAATTCTTTCCAAGGTGTTACCTGCTGACTGCCACTAGACCTGAAGTCATCTTCTAAGTGAGAACTTCAGCCTGTTTACCAATCCCAGACATTCATGAGTCAAAGGAATGAGCCCATCTTTTGTGATCTTTGGAAATCTCTAAATTCATGGGTTATATACACAGTTTCTTCGTAAATGTAATGTATAAAATTTTCACTAACACTTTCAGACCACTAAAGGAACCTACAACATATGAGAAAGCAGTTTTTGAATGTGGCCCTTATTTAAAATGATAGTTTTTATTCTGTGGTTAAAGACCACCTGCCACAGGTTTTAAAAAAACAAAAACAAAAACATAGTTAATTCTGCAAATGCCAAGGGTCTATGATGCAGACAGATTCAGGCGAGTGTCCAGTGTGCCTTACTAACCTCTCATAAGACATGTATACCAGTTGTTCATCCCTGGCTCCTAGAAGGTGATTCTTCTAATGATAACATCTGAAAATGCAGAAACTATAGCTCCCCAACAACAGAGGAGGAGGAAATATTTGGGTACCTATGCCTAATGCCAGGTACGTAACAACAGGGGCTCCCATCTCCTCTCTAACCCAACAAGTTTAATTCCCACACTCCAAATTCTAGAGAAACAGATTTCTTTACCTGGAGCACAAAGACTCCACAGTCACTGTCATTCTTCTGTTGTGGAATACACTAAAGAGAAAACAAAACGATCATTAAAATAAGACCTAGTACTCATCTTCAGAGAAGAAATTATTTGTTTTTATGGAAAAATAAGTAACAGACAAGAAACCTGTCTCTGTCCGGGACAGCTGGTGTACTACTAGTATATACCTCCGGTATTTAAAGTGTGTGATTTTACAGAGGCATCAAAAGAGTTAGCAAGCAAATGTAATTTATAAACCTTTTGCCTAAATAGGAGAAATAGGAAATCAAAACCCTATTTAAAACTTGATTTGGATAACTAGTTTTGCTATCAAGTTACTGACAATGGTATCAAAATGGAATTGTGGATCAGAAAGCATATGCCTAGACTCTTCAATATGTACTAAAAATCCTTAGTAGTCTTCACGTTTCATCTCCTGTTACGTAACTCTTACTCTGAAAGAAATGATAAAGAGAAGCAGTATGTTGGGGTGCCTGGGTGGATCAGTCAATTAAATGCCTGACTTTGGCTCAGGTGATGATCCCATGGTTCGGGAGTTTGAGTCGGGCATCAGGCTCTCTGCTGTCAGTGCGGAGCCCACTTCGGAGCCTCTGTCCCCCCTTCTTTGCTTCTCCCCTTCTTGCACTCTCTCTTAAAAAATAAATATTTAAAAAAACTTAAAAAAAAAAAAAGTATGTTTCCCAAAGCTTTGATTTCCTAAAGGGGGAATGAGAAGGATCTTGACTAAATTCAGAATACCTAGTTGGGTTCTAGAACATTCAGATATTCTAGTTAGTTGGGTAATTTTCAAAATTTACAAGTTCAATTCCAGTTTCAACTAAAAGACTAGATTATTAAAATAAAACATAAGCCTAAGTTTAAACCTTAGCATGTGGTAGTTAAAGGATGAACAAATAAATCTGGTTCCCTGGGTTTGCTTTGTTTTAAGACTCTACTTTTTTTTTTTTGAGAGAGCACGCAAGTGGGGGAAGGGCAGAGAGAAAGGGAGAAAGAGCATCTCAAGCAGGCTCCCAGCTCTGAGCCCGATGTGGGACTTGAACTCACGAAACCGTGAGGTCATGACCTGAGCTAAAACCAAGCGTCGGACCCTTAAATGTCTGAGCCACCCAGGTACCCCAAGACTCTGCCTCTTTAAGATTGTTAGTGATCTACACAGACCTGAGTTTAAGGACCCCAACTCTATCAGTAGTTTTGATAGCCTCAGGGGAAGGTCACATCTAGGCTTCAGTTTTCTCATCTACAGAATAAAAATGATGTCTGTCCCTAAGCGACCTGCCTACCTCACAGGCTGTAAGGATCATACATGCAAAAACACTCTGAAAACAATAAAGCAGTGACCATAAAAAGATGCTGGTATTTGTGACACTGATGAGAAGACCTGCCTGGGCAATCTGCCCCACAGATGGCATGAGTGCACACAGGGCAAACATAGTGCTGCTTTCATACTGAAACACTCAAGCCACTGTCTTCCCCAGATGCCTGGTAAGAAGCCCAGTGCACTTGTTCCCCTTAGTGGATCCAAATAGTCACTTCAGCATTTCTCTGGGTCTATGTGGGTCATCTGGAAATAAGAGGCAGGTGCCATCAAAAGCAAAAAGTTACATATATTTTTTACCCCTTTTTTCCAATATAGCAACCATATCATCATAGCTGCCCTATGGATGAAATGACTAAATTTTTCTCCAGAAGCACTGGGAAACTAATTGGCTAGATGATCAGTACTAAACAGGTTTATTCTAAGCTGCCTCCCTGCAGCCTCCAGACTCTTACTGGTATCTCCACCACCAGTCTTCAGATGCTTTTAAAGACACCCACCCCTAAGGATAATTCCATCCCCTTGACATGCCCTGGGTTTTCATTTTTATCACATACTTACCTTTGTAACAGCAGTCTGCCAACCCTGAAGAAATTCAGGTCTATTTTTTTCTCTGGCTTCAGTCAGCAAATACTTTCTTATATTCTGGTTAAAAAGAAACCACAACACAGATGCTGTGTTCCATCAGTTGGTGAAAAATGGAACCTGCTCACAGCAGAGAGAAGCAAAGGAGGCGGCTGTGGCCTCACCGCTGAGCAAAGTCTGCACTCGATAGTTTAAAGGTGGGACTTTATTTCTGACCTTTCATTTCATAGTGTTAAGGACTCAGGCCTTCTACACTCAGGTATGCAGAATGTGCATTTAGGCTGTGGACACCAATAAATGTTTTAGAAGTTTTTTTAAGATGGTCAGCCTTTTCCAGCAGTAAGCCAACTTGCTGAATTTGACATTTAAGTAAACATTGGGAGGACCAAAAAAATTTGATTACTGCCAGTGCTCAATACAAAGAAGGGATCCATGGCAGAAGTCAGTAATTGAAACTAAATGAAAAACATTCCAGCCTTAGATATACTCTGTATTTTGAGGGCTGCAGGTAAAGATATCTTGCAGTTTCTAGAAAGTCCTCCTGAAACCTATTCTGGATACTAAGTACAGTCAAGTCCACTGCTGAAACCTCTACCAAGATGAAGCCTATCAGAGTTTCAAATTTTCCCTTATGCCCTCTACCTCTGTGCATCACTTCTAAAGGTGACGTCAGAGGTAACAGGAATTAAACCAACTACACCAAAGGTGGAGCATAGTGTGTGTGTGTACATGGATCTATATACACACACACACAACTGCGTATATGTATTTTCTTCCCATAAACACACACTGAATCAATCTGCAATTGGCTATTTAAAACCCAATAGGTCTTGGAGATCTTTCCATGTTAGGACAGAGATCTATATTCTTCTTAACTGCGATGGCCAGTTTAATAATATGAATGTACTATAGTGTATTTAGCTCTACTGTTGGTAAAGCTAAATTTAGGGGGTTTTTTTGTTTTGTTTTTTTTACTGTCAGTAATGCTGCAGTGAACATCCTGGTGTGTGCCCTATCACTGTGCACATAACACATGCAAGCATTTTTATATACTAAGAAATGGAACTGGTAGTCAATAGGCTATATTTTTTTCTTTTAAGTAGGCTTCATGCCCAAAATGGGGCTTGAACTCACACGACCCTGAGATAGAGAGTGTGTGCTCCAGGGACTGAGCCAGCCAGGCAGCCCTAGGATACACAAACATCTTTTATAAATTTATAAGGCACTTAGAACTGATCAGAATTTCAACTCCCCTAAGTGGCTAGCTATATTAATTCATAGTCCACCAGAAAATATAAAAGCTGGTTTCCTTACACCCAATGAATATTTGAATACCACCAAACTCACCTAATGGGCAAAAAATGAAGCCCTGACGTAGTTTTAATTTGCATTTCCTGTATTTTTGAGAAGATTAAGCATCTCTCCACATGTTTCAAGGCTATTTACATTTTTCCTAAAAATTACTTAATAGCCTTTACCCATTTCTCTTCAATCCTTTTATTCATTTGTAGTTCTTTATATATTCTGGGTAGTGATTATTATATGTCACAAGTATTTTTCTCCAGGTCTCTCACTTCTCTTTGAACTCTATGACCTGTAGAAGTTTTAGATTATGGTAGGATCCATTTTATCAATCTGTTCCTTTATGTTTTTTGCTTTTATGGTTCTGTGTAAGAAACCCTTCCCGAATCCAAGAACATAACATTTTCTATATTCTAACTTTTATTGTTTTGCATTTTATATGGAGGTAATTATTTTGTGTGGAATTTGTTTTTATAAATAGTATGAAGGATCTGTATTGGGATCCAAACAGACAGCTACTTTTCACAGTGGCATATACTGAATAGCCTGTCTTTTCCCAACTTTATCATAAACCAGGTTCCCTTGTATACAGCACTTATTCCTAGATTCTCTGTACTGTACCACCAATCTACTAGTCTATTCTTAAGTTTTAATTATTAAACTCTGTGATACGGTTTGATCTCTAGTAGTCCTTCCTTCACTGCTCATGCCATAAATTTTACAGTATGAATTCTAGGATGAGCTTATCAGTTTTCATTCAAAATCCTCTTGGGAAATTGATTAGGACAAACTGGTATATATTATTAGAGAACTGATCTCTTTCCAATACTGAATCTACCTATCTTTCCTTCTGCTCAGATTTCCTTTAAATATAGAGCTCTCATCATAAAGAACTTCCACTATTTTTGCTGGAGTACATAGTCCTGGCCAGTTTACATCCTTATTGATTTTGAAAATGGAATCTTTTTTTCAATTAAATTTTTTAACCAATCCTTGCTAGTGAAAGAAAATCAGGAAACAGGAAACCAATGGATTTTTCTTGCTTTGCATCCCACCTTGTTGTTGAACTGTCATAGTTGAGCTCTCCTATTTTGCTGGCTGATTCTCTTGATTATAATTCACTCTACAAAAGTTATTTTGAAGAAACAAGCCAATTTTAGCTATAAGAAAACCCAAGGAAAATGATTTGTATCCAGTCAAAATGCAGCTCTATAGGAAGGCAAGAAGATATGTGACCAAATCCAAACAGGGCATATGTCTCAGAGCAGGATCCGTATCACAGACAGCTACCTCTCCCCACCTGGGATTCCTCTTGTAGTTCTTTTTCTCTGCCAACATTTTAGAGGGTTATCAGAAACTGATACTCTATGATAACCTAGTTCTGCTGTTCTGAAATACTATTTGATCACAAGATAAATGAAAAAATATAGGCAGTATATTAACTTACCTCTACACAAAACTTAAAATGAATGCCTTGGGAATCATAAAATGAAATAATTCGATTAGAGAGTGTCACGGTAATGAGAGACCAGTGGACTTCCAGGTGAATAGGAATCAACAGCAGACTCTTTTTAAACAAATCCACCTGATCAAAAAAGAAAAAGAAATGCAGCCATCACCACAGGCTATCCAAACAGTAGCAGCAGCTTCCATTTACTGACCTTTGACCTGCTTGAGGTCACAGAAGCAGGAAGTGGTGAAGCCAAAATCTGAACCTAGGTCTGAGTCTAAAGCCCATGCTTGTAACTACTAAACTATAATACACAATAAGAAAACTGAAGATCCAGAAAGCACCATTTCACATTTAAACCTGCTATACTTGTGCTTTTCAAATGCTTAATATGACTTAGCCTCTTATGCTTAATTTTCTTGTATACATATTTAACCTGACTCAATTCTTATTTAGGAAGGAATCATGGTTTTATAAAACAGCACAGGCATTATAAGCCTTCTTTTTATAAATTCAGTGTCCTAGTTAAGATTATGGGCTCTGGGGGCGCCTGGGTGGCTTAGTCGGTTAAGCGTCCGACTTTCGCTTAGATCATGATCTCGCGGTTTGTGGGTTCGAGCCCCGCGTCGGGCTCTGTGCTGACTGCCAGCTCAGAGCCTGGAGCCTGTTTCAGTCTGTGACTCCCTCTCTCTCTGACCCTCCCCTGCTCACGCTGTCTCTCTCTCCTAGAAATTAAAAAAAAAAAAAAAAAAAAACATTTAAAAAAAAGATTATGGGCTCTGAAGTAAGTCTGGTGAAGTTCAAAGTGCACTTCTTCCACTTACTGACCAGATTACTTTGGTCATTTTCATAGCTTGTTTGTGACTTGATTTCTTCAACTGTAAACTACAGATAACAACAGCCCTTACCTTGGGAAATTACTGAGAGTGATAATACATGTAAGATGCATTAAAAAACTGCTTTCACATATTACATATTACATATTACATATCAGGTTTCCCAGATGTCACAATTGAGAAAAATATCCTTGATAATTCTTTACATATCCTTTACAATCTAGGAATATTTATTATTCCACTCAAAATCCCAGTTGTGGAATGGATGATAAAGTAGTAGGTGCTCAATAAACATCTATGAAAGAGTGATTTTTTTTTGAGTTTTTAGTGATTCCTTGGGTTAAAACAATCACAAGGCTATTCATCAGATTCTTAAGAAGCAATTTCTGAAGACTTCTTTGCTTTCTGATACTCAGATAATGTCCTGCTCTAGATGAAATCTTCTACTAGTCAACATGATCTTGAAGCGAAACAGTTTAGCACTTCTACTTTTCCATTTTCTGCATCCATAAACCTGACAGGTAAGGTGAACAGAAGGAAACCTGAGACAGCTGGTCCTTTCCAGTGCACAAACTGAGTATCTAAAAGAAGGAATCACATCTAAAAGACAGTATTAAATGAGACCAAATTTAAATTCTTCTTAAAAGGAAACTTTTTCTGGGGCACCTGGCAGCTCACTCAATTAAGTGTCTGACTTTGACTCAAGGTCATGACCTCATGGTTCATGAGTTTGAGCCCTATGTAGGGCTCTGTGCTGACAGCTCAGAGCCTGCTTCGGATTTTATGCTTCCCTCTCTCTCTCTCTCTCTGGTCCATCCCCTGCTCACACTCTCTCAAAAAAAGGAACATAAAAAAAAACACACGCTTTTTCTTAATTATAAAAACAATTTTGTTTTTTTAGTTTATTTGAGAGAGAGACCAGGGGAAGGGGCAGAGGGAGAAAGAGAATCTTAAGCAGAGCCCAACACAGGGCTCAGTCTCACAACTGTGGGATCACAATGCAAGCCAAAATCAAGTATTGGACACTCAACCGACTGAGCCACCTGGATGCCCCTATGAAAACAATTTTTAAATAAAAATTAGAAAACATAGATAAAAAGTATACTTCAGTGTTTATCTTTCCAGATTTTCTTTTTAATACATTCTCACACATAACTTTATACATATAATTAAGAATGATATATGTGGCAGACTGTTTTATTATTGATTCCAATTATTTACTGCCCTCCCTATAAAAGGATTATATAGAACTGCCTGATGTCATGTAGTCCCGTCATGTGATTTGCTTTAACCAGTGCTCTCTAAGTAGAAGTGAATTTATGTCCTGACCAAGCTGAAGCTTCAAGAGCCATCATGTGTTCCTGAGATGTTATGTCTCAAGTTAGATGCTGTTCCTTCCTTCCATCTGGGTCCCCTTTAAGGAATAAAGATGAGAAACCATAGGATCATCTCCTTAGATGCAGAAGTATTTGATAAAATTCAACATCCATTTATGATTAAAAACTGTCAAGCTAACTAGGAATAGGAGCAGCAAAAACTTCTCTAACCTATTAGAGTATCTACAAAAAAACCCTACAACTGACATCCTCAACAGTAGTGAAAGACTGAAAGCTTTTCTCCTAAGACTGAGAACAAGGCAAAGATATCCCATCTCCCAGAAGTCCCAGCCAGTGCAATTAGGCAAGAGAAAAATGGCATACAGAATGGAAAGAAGAAATAAAACACGCACTACATAGAGACCTGACTGTCTATGAGAATCTCACAATCTACAAAAAAGTTCCTAGAACCAATGAGTGAGTCTGGCAGGGTCACAGGATACAAGGTCAGTTGACAGAAATAAATTGTATTTCTATTGCTAACATATTGGAAGATAGCATTTTAAAAACTGTTTATAGCAGTTTCATAAATATGAAATAGGGCTAATGTTTTATAATTTTTTTAATGCTTTTTGAGAGAGACAGAATGTGAGTGGGGGAGCGGCAGAGAGAGAGAAAGAGACACAGAATCTGAAACAGGCCCCAAGCTCTGAGCTGTCAGCACAGAGCCAGACATGGGGCTTGAACTCACGATCCATGAGATCATGACCCAAGCGGAAGTCAGATCCCTTAACTGACAGCTGCTCAGGCACCTCCTGTTTTGCTTTTGAGATAGAGCATAAGGGATCAAGAGAAAGAGAGAGAAGCAGAGCTCGAGCTCACCTGATGTGGGACTTGAACTCATGAACCATGAGATCATGACCTGTGCCAAAGTCAGATGCTTAACAAGAGGCACCCAGGGTGCATTTTTAAAAAATATGTGCAAGACCTGTACACTAAGAATTACAAAATATTGCTGAGAAAAATTAAAGACTCGAAATAAAGGGAACACGTATCATGTACATGGAGCTGGAATACTTAATATTGTTAAGATGTCTATTTTCCCCAAACTAACATTACACAATCCCAATTATAATCCTGCAGATTAAAAAAAAAAAAAAAAGACTTGACAAGCTGATTCTAAAATTTATATGAAAATAAAAATGCAAAGGACCTAGTATTCCCAAAATATTCTAGAAAAAGGATAAAGCTGGCCAAATTACACTGTATGAAGACATACTGTAAAGATACAGTGATCAGGACAGTGTGATATTAGCATAAGAACAAAGAGATCAGTGGATGAGAACATAAAGTACAGAGATTGACGCATACATATGTGGTCAGTTGACTTTCTACAATAGTGCCAAAGCAATAAAACTAGGAAAAAGTCTTCAAGCAAATGACATTGGAAGAATGGGATATCCACATGGAGGAATCATCAAAATTAAAAATCTTTATCAAAACACTTGGTTAAGAAAATATGTAGAAAAGCTATAGACAGAGAAAACAATCACAAAACATAGACCTGACAAAGGATTTACATCCAGAACAGTAAGTAATACACTTTTCTTTACTATAAACTTTTTCATCCATATCACCCACCCATTTTTCTGCTGAGTCGGTGGAGTCTTTTACTTGTCAATTTGTGTAAGCCCCTCATATATTAACAAAATTAGTTCTGTGACATTAACGGCAAATATTTTCTGTAGTTTACTGTTTGTCTTTTTACATTGCTCCTATTTTGAATGCAGAGTTATTTTCCTTTTTATGTGACTGAATTCATTTTTCTTTTATAAACCTTAAAGTTGTGCACAGAGTAGACTCAAGTTACCCTGAGGTTATTTTTTTTTAAGTTCTTTTATGGATTTTTCTTAGTACTTCCATTGTTTCATTCATTTTCGTTGCATTCAAATCCTTGGTCATTCTGTAATTTATCTTGATGTCTAATTTAGCGAGCACTAAATTCTATTTTTCATTTTTTCTTTAATGATAAAGGCATTCAATGGACATTAACTCTCTTTTTTTCTTTGTAAGTTTATTTATTTATTTTGAGAGAAAGGCAGAAGAGAGAATCCCACACAGGCTTTGCATCATTAGTGTGAAGCCTGCTGCGGGGCTTGAGTCCATGGAACCATGAGAGCATAACCTGAGCCAAAATCAAGAGTCGGACACTCAACCGGCTGAGTCACCCAGGCACCTCCTATATACTGAAATATCATCACACCGTTTACTTTCCACCTTAAATTCTACCTCATCTGCTCCTAATACTGCCATTCCTTCTTTTTATTTACCGCTCCTTTCTTTTGGTTTACATTTGCCTAGTACCTTTTAAACTGTCAGTTTATTTTCAATCTTTCTTGTTCATTTTCTGTTTCTTATATATAGTGTATACAGGTATACCTTGGAAATATTGTGGGTTCAGTACCAGACCAATGCAATAAAACAAATGAGTTTTTGTGGTTTCCGAGTACATATAAAAGTTGTCTACACAAACTGTAGCCTATTAAATGTGCAGCATTATGGCTACAAAAAAAAATACATACCTTAAATAAAACATACTTTTTATTGTTAAAAGTGCTAACCACCAACAATGCTAACTTGCTTTTAGTGAGCTGTACTCTTTCTGCTGGTGGAGGGTCTTGCCTAAATGTTGATGGCTCCTGACTGATTGGGATGGTAGTGTACTAAAGGTTGGGTGGCTGTGGTAATTTCTTAAAATTGGGGAACACTGAAGTTTAAAGCATTGACAGAATCTTCCTTTCACGAACAATTCTTCTGTAACATGTGATGCTGTTTGACAGCATTTTACCCACAGAACTCCTTTCAGAATTAGACTATATTTTCTCAAACCCAGTTGCTGCTTTATCAGCTAAATTTATATAATATTCTAAATCTTCTGTTCTCATAACAATTCTCACAGTATCTTCACTAAGAGCAGATTCCATCTCAAGAATCCACTTTCTTTGCTCATCTGTAAGAAGCAACTCCTCTTCCATTCAAGTTTTATCATGAGATTGCAGCAATTCAGTCCCATCTTTAGGGTCCACTTCTAATTCTACTTCTCTTGTTATTTCCCCCACATCTGCATTTACTTCTTCCACTAAAGTCTTGAACTCCGAAAAGTCATCCATGAGAGTTGGGATCCACTTCTTTTAAACTATTTTGATATTCTGGCCTTTCCCCATGAATCACAAATGTTAATGGGGTGCCTAGAATGGTGAATCCCTTCCACAAGATTTTCAATTTACTTTGCCCAGATACATCAGAGGAGTCACTATCTATGGCAGCTATAGCCTTATGAGAAGTATTTAAGTAATCTGACTTGAAAGGTGAAATTACTCCTTGATTTATGGGCTGCAGAATGGAAGTTATGCAGGCATGAAAACATTAATCTCGTTAGACATCTCCATCAGAGCTCTTGGGTAACCAGGTGCAGTGTCAATAACAAGTCTTATTTTGAAAGGAATCTTTCTGAGAAGTAGGTCTCAACAGTGGGCTTAAACTATTCAGCAAATCATGTTGTGAACAGATGTGCTGTCGTCCAGGCTTTGTTGTTCCATTTAGAGCCCAGGGAGAGTAGATTTAACAGAATTCTTAAGGGTTTAGGATTTTCAGAATGGTAAGTGAGCACTGGCTTCAACTTCAAGTCACCAGCCACATTAGCCCCTAACTAGAGAGCCAGCCTGTCCTATGAAGCCAAGTATTGACTTTTTCTTCTCTAGCTATGAAGGTCCTAGATGGCATCTTCTGCCAATAGAAGTCTGTTTCATCTATACTGAAAATCTGTTGCTTAGTCACATTTATGTATTATCTGACCCAGATCTTCTGAATAACTCGCAGCTTCTACATCAGCACCTGCTGCTTCACCTTGTACTTTTATGCTGTAGAGACAGCTTCTTTCCTTAAACCTTATGGGCCAACCTCTGACAGCTTCAAACTTTTCTCCTTTCAGCTTCCTCATCTCTCTCAGTGTTCACAGAACTGAAGAGAGTCAAGGTCTTACACTAGATTAGGCTTTGGCTTAAGGGACTGTTTTGTCTGGTTTGATCTTCTATCTAGACCACTAAAACCTTTGCTGTATCAGCAGTAAGGCTGTTTTCACTTTGTCATTCATGTGTTCACTGGAGTAACCTTCAGGAACTTTTCTTCTGTGTTCACAATTGTCTGGCACAGGAGGCGTAGCTTTCAGCCTATCGCAGCTTTCAGTATGCCTTTCTCACTAAGCTTAATCATTTCTGGCTTTTTATTTAAAGTGAGAGGCATAGGGCTCTTCCTTTCACTTGAACACACTGTGGTGTTACTGGCCTAATGCTGTGTTACCTAGGGAACAGGATGGCCCAAAAGGGAGGGAGATGGGGAAACAGCTGGTGGGAGGAGTCAGAACACATAACATTTATGAAGTTCGCTATCTTACATGGGTTCAGTTCATGGCACCCTAAAACAATTACAATACTGATAACTGATCACTGTACAAAATATAATAATAATAAAGTTTGATATACTGCGAGAATTATCAAAATGGGACACAAAGACACAATGTGAGCCAGTGCTGTTGGAAACATGGCGTCAACAGACTTACTTGATGCAGGGTTGCCACAAATCAATTTGTAAAAAGCGCAGTATCTGTGAAGCACAATAAATTGAAGCACAATAAAAGAAGGTATGCCTATATGTGGCTTGTACCACTGGATGGGCTGTGATGGTGTTTATACAGGAAAAATTAAGGATAACTATTAGGGAATTGGTCAGTTTAAGAAAATATACCCATATAGTGGGATGCTACTTAACCAAGAAGAGTTAATGTAGATGAGGAAAAGATAATCATATTCTGTACTTGGAAGTCATCTTTCATATTTCCTCTCCTTCATTCCCATAAACAATCTGTCACCCAAGTCCTGTTAATTTTACTTCCTAGAACTTATTTATATGTTGTACATATCCCAGCCGTCCTGCTACCATTCTAATCCAAAGTACCACCAATGGTACTTTGCAGTGGCCTCCTGTTCTACCCACATCAGCTTTGCTCCCACATTCACCCATCCTTTTCAGTGCTGCTACAGCAAAGACTACAAATCGGATGATGTCCCCTAAAACCCTTCAGTAGATTCCTATACGTTTAAAATTAAAATTCAAAACCTAGACCTTAAGGCCCTATATCTCTAGATCAGGTCCACTTCATGCCACTTTCTTCTTTGCTCTCTGCACTCCAGCTACACTAGTTGCTGCCCGTGCTTCTACCGCCATAATATAATGATTATTACTTACTGTGGTGCTTAGTGATTTACACAGATTATCTCATTTAATCCTCTCAACAAGGTAAATACTTAACGATACTACCATTTGACAGATGAGAAAACTGAAGCTCAGAGGAATTAAGTATTATCTGCCCAAGGTCTTACAACTTGTTAAGTGGCTGGAGCAGGATGTGAACCCAGGTCTGAGTCCTGAGTTCATTCTGTCTATTCTCCCAGATTTGCACTGTTCACCCATGCTTATCGTGGCATTACTGATGATGCTTTACACATATTACCTAAATAACAATGTTCAATCAGGTGTTTGTACTTGGCAAAAAATTATTTCCATCCACAACTACTCAACACAAGCCTTACTCTTAATTTCTATAACCCATCCAGTATAAAAAAACGAAATGCTACGGTATCTCTAGTCCTGTAACTGTGGAACCTAAACTCAGTAATTATGCCAAAATATCAAAAACAGAATATAAATTGGCTCTTAAAATAATGTTTCTGGCACTAGTAAATGACTATAGAGAGAAATTAATATTGGAAGGAGCTTTAGGGGTTATGCTGACTTTATCATTTTGTTTTATAAAGCCCAAATAAAGTGTCTTGTCCAAGCTGCACAGCAAGCTAATGACAATGCTGGAACCATTCACTTCCAGCCCAGTGCTTTCCTCTAGAGCATACTCCAATCAACTGGAAGACTCAAGAGTTTTACTAGTATCTTGCGTTTCAAACAACAGGATGTAAAAAACAATAACAATTATCATATTAAAGAGTGTTTAAGAGTCTGTTTCTAATCAGTATCATTGACATTAAAGTTGTTATTCTTCCACTCAAAGTGGCTTATTTGCAATTCACGTTTAGAGTAAAAAAGAAGTAAAGGGAATACCTTTTTAGTCCATCTTTTTACTCCATTATATCCTTTGGTTACCAGCTGTCTATGAAAAAAGCTGTTGAAGAAGTGAACCTAGAAGAGACATCAAATATAAGCATCCAAATTATATTAAGCTATACCCAGATTTAACTTCAAAAGAAGATGGAAATTTAAAAACCCTTGTATGTAAGACAGACCAAAAGGAGGAAAAGTGTCTTCTATAGAAAATAAATTACCTGATTCACAGAAGATTCTGTTCCAAATTTTCTTAGAATAACCTTACAACTGTGGTCTATAGATAGAATTGGAATGGGACAGTAAATAAATAGATTACCTGAATCCAATCAAGTAGAGAAGCAACCTGACAAATCTCTCCAAATCAGGTGATAAAACTGAAAGAGGCTAATAAGAAAGAATGAGGTAATATTACCTTGAACTCAAGGGCTATGGATTATAAAACTAACCCCTTCTGAAGGATATGGACTTGGAGACTCCTGCTTTCATAACAGCTGTTAAAGAATTAACCTGGTCATATGGAACATATCAAATTTCTGGCTTATAAATTAGGATCAGCTCGTCTGAGATAGTTAACATACTGTGGTCTTAAAAGTGTTCACTCAGTAACTCTGATTCACTTGAAATGAAAAACCTGTTCCCTTAGCGGAGGTTCTCAGGGTGTGGTCAACAGATCAGCAGTATTGGCATAACCCAGGAACTTGTTAAAATGCAAATTTTCAGGCCCCACCCCAGACCATTTACTAATGCAGAAACTGAGGGTGGAGCTCAGCTGTTTGGTTTGATAAACTTTCCAGAAAATCCTAATGCACATTGTTTTGAGAACTCTGCAGCTTAAGATATCAATAAAAAGAGCTTGTAATAGCTATTTCTAGAAAAGTGATTTTCAAACTCTGTGTGCATCAGAATTTGGACAGTTTGTGAAAGCACAGATTGCTGGGCCTCACCTCCAGTTTCTGATTCAGTAGGGGGGTGGTTAGAGTTCAAACTTTTACATCTCTAGTAAATTCCTAGGAAATGCTGGTGCTACTGATCTACGGATTTTAAGTGTCCTTTTAATCTAATAAAGGTTCAGAATTAAATGTAATATAGAAATAATGAAGGTAAATTATACCCTTGAAATTAATACCCTTTATGTTAAAAATCATCTATAATATGTGTTTAGGTTTAAACTTTCTGGTGATTACGAGAAGTTCACATAATAGAGAATCCAACAAATTAGCCTCATGATTCCAATTTAAAATGCAGAGTTGTGATTTTAAGTGGAAAGTTATAAGACATTTTGTCTATATTCATAAAGTATTAGAATCTCAGATTCAACACTGTTGAATCTGTTCAACCTGTTTAAATTATTAGATTTGTAAAAGTACTTGGAAAGGTTTCATATGTTGAAATCAAAGGTTATCCGTCAGGTAATCTGAATAGTCAGAAAAATTAATGCATTAAGTTAAAAAAATTTTAATAGTAACAAAGAAAATCTTTTTTTTTTTTAATTTTTTTTTTTAATGTTTTATTTATTTCTAGGAGAGAGAGAGACAGCGTGAGCAGGGGAGGGTCAGAGAGAGAGGGAGTCACAGACTGAAACAGGCTCCAGGCTCCGAGCTGGCAGTCAGCACAGAGCCCGACGCGGGGCTCAAACCCACGAACCGCGAGATCATGACCTAAGCGAAAGTCAGACGCTTAAGACTAAGCCACCCAGGCGCCCCATAACAAAGAAAATCTTAATAGTAACAAAACTCTTATGGGAATTTTAAAGTTTAAGGAGGGTCTGCCTGTATTTGAACAGAGTATTAAAGATTCATCCAAGAAAAAGTGACATCTTTAAAAAGAATAAGACTTTAAGTTAAATTGAAAAACTTAAAGCAAATAATACACCCTTTTTGTGCATCTCCTCACTATTAAAAAAGAGACAAGAGGCCCAAAATAGAGTCTAACTTAGTGCTGACTTGTGCTTAGCCCATGTCACCAAACCAAAAATACCTCACCTAAATGCAACTTCAGCCTCTCCCAGTACTGTAATCTTAACAGAATTACCTGGACAACACTACTTAGGTAACCTGCCTGTTAGACCCCTGTCTTCCCCTAAAGCAAAGTGACTTTACTGCAATCAATCTACTCTTGGTAGTAACACCCTTCTCCTGCCCCCTTCTGCCCTGTAAGTCTTCCATTCTGTACAGCTTTTCAAAGCTCCTTTTTAACTTGTTAGATGGGATGCTGCCCAATTCATGAGTCAGTTGAATAAAGCCAGTAAGATCTTTAAATATACTCAGCTGAATTTTGTTTTTACTTTTATTTTTGAGAGTGAGCACGAAATGGGGGGCGGGGGGGGGGATGGGAAGAGAGAGGGGACAGAAGTGAGCCTGATGCAGGACTCAAATTCACGAACCGGAAGATCATGACCTGAGCCACAGTCGGGATGCTCAAATGAAACACCCAGGCACCCCGACTTTTGTTTTTTCACACCTTAAAAAAGCCTCCTTGGGGTGCCTGTCTGGCTCAGTTGTTGGAGTATGTGACTCTTGATCTTGGGGTTGTGAATTCGAACCACTTGTACAGAGATTACTTAAAACTTAATAAGAAAAGCAAAGAAAACAAGTGGGGCACGTGGATGGCTCAGTCAGTTGAGTGTCTGACTTTGGCTCAGGTCATGATCTTTTAGTTCGCGGGTTCGAGCCCCATGTTGGGCTCTGTACCGACAGCTCAGAGCCTGGAGCCTGCTTCAGATTCTGTGTCTCCTCTCTCTCTCTCAAAAGTAATTAAATATTTAAAAAAAAATTTTTTTAAAGTCCTCCTGAAAAATCAATATAACCACTCTGAAATAAATACGCAGGAAAACCACTGGCAATCTGACTTTCCTAGGCTGAAATATTTTATAGAACTTAGGCCCAACCTGTTAGCACCTGATGAAGATAAAATTGAAACCTTTAAAAATCGAAGGAATAATCACATCAAGTTAAAAAAAAAAAAAACACCTCATTTTAATACAAAAGAATTCTCTCTCCTGAAGAGTAACTTTTCACTTACTTTGTCTGGGACTGCATCCATTATCAGCTCACCATACATATTAATGACCTATAAAAAGTCAACATAGAAACAGCTTACTAACCCTATACATTTCAGAACATTCCACTCAGAATGAGTACCACTGATTGGTAACAGTAATCAAACCTTCTGGATACTGGGGTTTGTGAAGAAGTAGCTTCAGTAAAGAATCCTTGATTCCAAATTGTAACTACGAGGCCAACCCAAAGGTTAATTGTATTTTATTGTCCAACATCCTCTGCAACTTTTCCTAAGAACCTACATGCACTAACCTGGTCATTCAGCCAGTTCTGACCATCCAGAGTTGCCAGATCATCCATATCCAGCATGTGCTTATTGTAGAAGATGCGGAAGTTGCATTTTTGATGCCTGGCCCGGTAGTTTGTTATTTCTCTATTGATAAATGGTTTTCTGAAAAAGATTTTGAAAGAAAAGAAACAGGAGTTCCACTAAATGTACTGCTAAGTATTTTCTTTTTTTTAATTAAGAGAAAAGTCACATATGCCAACAATTTTATTTTCAAGGGCTTAAACTGAGCATTATTGACAAACCTATTAGAAAAGTCTTCATTAAAGACATCTTTTAGTCTTCCAAGGACATCTTTTTCACTGAGTGGGACCAAACTGCCATACTTCTTCATAACCTCATCTAGGAATCCTTAAATAAAGGAAGAGAAATTACAGTGGAAAAACCATTTTCAGAAAAAGTCAGTCTCCAATATTTAACCTATACAGAACACTTACCATACATTTAACCTATATATTACACTATAAAGAAATCTTTAAAAAGTTATGTTTTGTAAAAAATAAAATAGATCAATTAGGCCCTCACCATTCCAATCCAGAAAAAAATGCCTTAAAGTATCATTTCACATTGGATTTTTAAACTACTGATGCACTGTTAGAAAATGGCTAGCTAAAACTAAAGATTGACATCCTTCAGTAGCTTAATGTTGCAGAAGAATCTTCTCTCCTAAAGAGTGAAATCTAAATAGTTTAATCACCTGGTTAAATGTGTATCACATCTTGCAACTAAAGGAGTTTTCTTTTTTACTTTTTATTTTTGAGAGAGAGAGAGAGAGAGAGAGAGAGCACGCACGCATGTGCACATGAGTGGGGAAGGGGTGGCAAGGATACAGAGGAACCAAAGCGGGTTCAGCACTAACAGCAGCAAGCCCAATGCCAGGCTTGAACTCAGAAACCCTGAGATCATGACCTAAGGTGAAGTCAGATGTTCAAACAACTGAGCCACCCAGGTGCCCCTAAAGAGTTATCTTTTCAAAAACCACAATTTGTTGAGGGATCTGTTGAGACTGCAGTCACTATTATTTGTTAACTGTTGTAAATTTCACATCTCCTAGCAAGGGAAAAATTCTAAGACATTTTTAATATCATACAATTTGGTGGAGTTATTTTATTTTTGATACTGAATAACCCTATAACGTGAGCTTAACTAGATAACAGCTGGTGAGGCATATTTTAAAAGGGGAAACAATTAAAGGGTGACTTCTTGGCCAGAATAGGACAGTCTTCAGGTCAAATAATATGTATATGCATTTTCATGGCTTCCAAAAGGACCCACTGAATAAATGTACCTGAAAAGGTTTCAGGAAATAAAACCAGGACTTATATTTCTAAGGAAATACAAAGAAACTGAGGGAAAGAAAGCTTAGAGCCTTACAAAAGTGCTGACATGACTTAGGGCATTCACTGATGCCCAAAAACCTAATTAGCCATCAGTCTGACAAGTCTCCAGAATTAAGATGGGGAGAATGAGCACTGTTAGCCACTTATTTTACCCAGCTCCCTTCTACCTTTGAGAATAGCCTCTGGTACACATCAGTACAAAATGGAAAGGGGGGCACCTAGGTGGCTCAGCTGGTTAAGTGTCGGACTTCGGCTCAGGTCATGATCTCACAATTCGTGGATTCGAACCCGTCAGGCTCCGTGCTGACAGCTAGCTCAGGGCTGGGAGTCTGCTTTGGTTTCTCTCTCTCTCTCTCTGTCAGAAAAAAATAAAATATTAAAAAAAATTTTTTTTAATGGACAGGAAAGAGCACAACAGGAGTGACTGTCCCAAAAACAGAGTGGGTTTTTTTGAGGGAGGTTCAGATAAGGGTGTGAAAAACCTATCTTCCTTTTGTTAGTCTCCCACCAGAAGGCTCTCAATTTGAAAGGCTTCAGAGCAAAGGTCTAACTAAGGTCAGGATATAGTAAACAGGAAAGAGCCGGCTCGTTTATGCCTGGTTCTGATTTAGGCTTTAAGGATACAGAAGACAGAAAGGGAATCCCTTGTTCTAGCTTAATAAGAGTAGGAAGTAAAGATTTGGGGTTTCTAAACTTGTATTTGCCTGCAAGTGTTTACAAGTTACCTAAGAACAGCTTTATGTCTACATGGGAGAATGAACTCTAACAGAAGATAAGGAATCCCAACACTGGAGAAACTGCATTTGAGGAGCAAATTTCACACCAAAATAATGCACCTAATAACAAAAGACTAACTGTAGGCCCAGCAGCCTTGAGACTCGTCAAGTAAGAAAGCAGTCTCCTCTATCAATGGGATATGGACCATAATTCCAAATGAGTATCATGGGAAAAGAGGTGTCCCTCTTAACAGTGTTATCTATGGATGGTAGTATTGGGGGGGGAGGGTAAGGGGTTTGGTTTTCTCCTCTTATCTGTATTTTTGTTTTCACTTTCAGATGATAAACATGGATTTCTAATGCAGCAGAAAGGCCCTGCCTGGATCTTCAAGGAGAAGCCTAGATGATAATGTCTCATTGATACACACATCTCACTGGGACCAGAAGTAAAACCACATTCAAATATCATTATCGTAAACCAAGCACCAGTACATTTCATTTCATCCTTTTAACTACCCTATGTTGGACAGAACCCCTAATCTACAAATGGAGATAGGAAGCTTAGTGAGGTTAAGTAACTTTCCCAAAGACCCTGAAGTAGCATACGGCAGAGCTAAGATCCTGATTGTAGGGTATAAGACCACAAAAAGCTAACCATTAACCATTATCCTATGCTGCCTCCAAAGCAGGAGATACCTATTCTCTTTTCTCTACAAAAGCATCTTGTTCTTCACTGTATCTTTTCCTCTTAATACCCACTGGCCAAGAATTGCCCAGAAAATAACTTCTTAAAATGAGAATTAAATCCATTATTTTTTACCCACTTCCATTCACCAAATTCATGATCCAAAAAGGAAAAACGCATTTGGCATAGTATTAAAACTTCAATGTGACCAAGAAACAAAGGATAAAATGTTAGGGGAAAAAAACAAAACAAAAACTAGAATTCAAATTAGAGTCCACCCTGCAAGCACAAAAGGTAATAATATGGCTCTTTTCCTCCCTGGCTGTTTGAAGCTCAGCTGCCATCAGGAACAACATGGTAACTGTCGTGACCAGCAAGTTCATGACCAATTCATTATTTCAGCAGGAATAAATGGTCACTGATGTTCTTCATCCGGGAAAGGCAAAAGTACCTATGTGAGAAATTCGGGGAAAAATAGCCAAAATATGCAAGACCACATCCGATGTCATCTTTGTATCTGAATTCCGAACCCATTTTGGTGGTGGCAAGACGACTGGCTTTGGCATGATTTATGATGCCTTGGATTATGCAAACAAAAATGAACCCAAACATAGTCTTGCAAGACATGGCCTGTTTGAGAAGAAAAATACCTCAAGAAAACAGCAGAACACAAGAACAGAATGAAGAAAGTCAGAGGGACCGCAAAAGCCAATGTTGGTGTCAGCAAAGAGGAGGAGTAAAGATTCTACAGTGACTATCTCTGGCAACTGTGCAGATTTTTCTTGAGAGGATTAATAAACTAAGAATTAAAAAAACACACACACAAAAGGTAATAACATGGAAAACAAAACCTAAGGTGTTATTTCAGAAGTTAAGTTGCTCACCTTAAACCAAATATGCTGGACAGTTTTTTCTAAAGGCAACTGATGGGTCACATCCCATCATGAATGTGGAATGAGGTTCACTGTGTTGTGCATACAAGAAATGTAGCCATTTGCTTCTCCAACAAAATGCAATATATAGCAAAAAGGCCCAGTCAAAAATAAGGAAGGCATGGGGGCACCTGCTGGCTCAGTCAGTAGAGCATGCAACGCTTGATCTGGGGTTGTAGGTTCAAGCCCAACACTGGATGTAGAGATTACTTGAAAACAACATCTTAAAAAAATAACAAAATAAGGCATGAAATATCTAAGACTAAACTTAAGAAATGTGCAAGCCTAAGTGAAAAGCACAAAATTCTGGTGAAAGGACATAGGTCAGTAATTGGAGTAATTCTTGAATACTCAATATTATAATGAATGTAATTTTCCCTTCATCTGTAAATGTAATGCAATATCAATCAAAGCCATTATTTTTGTTTAATTGAAAAAACAAATCCAAAACTCATCTTGGGACCAAAACATGAGAAATTCCTAGAAATTTATGAAAAGGATTAAAGAGGAGAGGTGAATGGGGGGGGGGGGGCAAAAGAGGAGAAGGGCCTAGTCCCATCAAATTATAAAACTGAGGCATCTGGGTGGCTCCATTGGTTAAATGTCCCACTATGAATTTTGGCTCCAGGCACAATCTCATGGTTGGGGAGTCTGAGCCCCGCACTGGGCTCTGTACTAATAGCACAGGGCCTACTTGGGATTCTCTGTCCCTCCTCTGATCCCCATACTCTCTCTCTCAAAATAAACTTTTTAAAAAAATTATAAAGCCACTAGAATTAAGTAATAGCATAAAACCAAAAAACCAAATCCAGTAAGAGACCTAACAACAGGTAGCAACTCAAAACCACAAGGAAAAAGATCACTCAAATAATATTAGAACTATTGATTAAATCTTTTATTTACAGTTGGAATTCATTTTGATATAAGAATGCAATCGGGGGGCGCCTGGGTGGCTTAGTCGGTTAAGCGTCCGACTTTCGCTTAGGTCATGATCTTGCGGTTCATGGGTTCGAGCCCCGCGTCGGGCTCTGTGCTGACTGCCAGCTCAGAGCCTGGAGCCTGTTTCAGTCTGTGACTCCCTCTCTCTCTGACCCTCCCCTGCTCACGCTGTCTCTCTCTCTCTCCTAGAAATAAAAATATAAAAAAAAAAAAAAAAAGAATGCAATCGGGATCCATCTTTACTTTTTTCAAAATGGCAAAATTTTAAAATAACACAATAGAAGAAACATGGCTGAACATTTTTATAAACCTGAAATGGGAATAAGCTTTAATTTTAAATAGAATTTTTGAGAGAGCAAGCGAGCGAGCACACGCGTTTAGAGGGGAAAAGGGCAGAAGGAGAGAATCTTAAGCAGGCCGCAAGCCCAGGACAGAGCCTGATGTAGGGCCTGATCCCACAATCCTAGGATCATGATCTGAGCCTAGTCATGAGTCGGATGCTCAATCGACTGAGCCACCAAGGTGTCCAGGGTTTTGGTTTTTTTAAAATATTTTTTTATTTTTGAGAGCACAAGTGGGGGAGGGGCAGAAAGAGAAGGAGACACAGAATCCAAAGTAGGCTCCAGGCTTTGAGCTGTCAGCACAGAGCCTGATGTGGGGCTCAAATTCACAACCCGTGAGATCATGATCAAGCCAAAGTTAGACACCTAACTAACTGAGCCACCCAGGTGCCCTAGGATTTTTTTCTTTTAAGTTTATTTTGAGAGAGTGGAAAAGTTCAAGCAGGGGAGGGCCAGAGAAAGGAGAGACAGAATCCCAAGCAGGCTCCTCACTGTCAATGCAGCTCCGTCTGCAGGGCTTGAACTCAAGAACCATGAGAGCATGACCTGAGCCAAGATCAAGAGTTCGATGATTAACCAACTGAGCCACCCAGGCACCCCAGGACTTTTCTTTCTAATACATGACCATAAACATTTTAAAATAAAATGGCAACCATCCTCTAATTCCTTTAGAACTTTTATGCCCTTTTACTATGAACATCATTTATTAAAACATATAAGCACTCTCTAGTTTCTTTTCTTGAAGTTACTTTATCCCATTCAATATACTAATGGAATTTTTTTCCCTAGGCCAATTCAAAACAATCTAGTAACCCATTAAATGGGTATGCCATAAACAATTCCCTATTGGGAACCATTTGTTAATTTCTTTAGCTCTCCAAGTAATGTCACAACTAAAACCCTTGATATATCCTGGTTCTGCTATTTCCCCACAACACACCCACTGAAGGTTAAATTTCTGGGTCAAAGGACATGCATATCTAAAAGTTCTAAATTTTCATTAATGACCTGTTATGTACACATACAGTTTTAATATTTATGGAGTGAAACTGGTATATTGCTTCTGAGTTTCCTATCAAGCTTTATAATGTAATATTGGGATGCATGGGTAGCTCAGTTGATTGTCCAGCTCTTGATTTTGACTCAGGTCATGCATGATCTTATGGGGAGGCCGGGCTCTGCACTGGGCATGAAGCCTGCTTGGGATTCTCTCTCTCTCCCTCTGCCCCACCTCTGCAAACACACATTCTCTCAAAAAAATGAAATTAAATGTATTATCAATGTGAAATTATAAAGTGGTCTCTTTTTATTATAAAATGGGTTCTTTTTAACAGCTTTATCGAGCTGGGATTCACATACCATAAAAAAATCACTCTTCTAAAGTGTAAAATTCAGTAGGTTGGTGGGGTGGGTTTTTTTTGTATATTCAGTGCTATGCAACCATTACTCTCACCTAATTCAATAACATGTGCATTACTCCACAAAGAAAAGTTGTACCAATTAGCAGTCACTCCTCATTGCTTCCTCTCTATAGCCCCTGGCAACTATCAACCTGCCTTCTACCTCTGTATTTGTCTACCATGGACATTTCAAATCAACAGAATCATATGGTATGTGGCCTTTTGTTCCTGGCTCTTTTCACTCAGCATGTTTTCAAGGTTCATCCACATTGAAACATATAGCAGTACTTCATTCTTTTCTATGCCAGAATATTCCATTGTACAAAATACCAAATTTTACTTACTCGTTCATCAGTTGGACATTTGGATTGTTTCTACTTTTTGGCTATAATGAATAATGATATGAACATCTGTGTACAAGTCCGCGTGGATTTGTTTCTAACTGGTTAAATTTTTAATCCATCTGGAATATATTGACATAGGAATCTATTTCTTTTCCTTCCAAAATCAGTTTTATGCAATATTTACAATTATAAAATAGTACGTAAACTGTAGTAAGTACAACTGGCTCTTGATAAATGTATCAATCCACTGCAGCGAATATGTGTAGTACTATTAGAGAAAAGCCAGCATTCAGCATATCATGGAACTTAATATTAGCTAATGCTATAGAAGTCAGTTAAAGGAGCATCAACTATACTGATGTCTCATATGGACTCCTTATTGCTCTATTAATCCTGATTATTTAGGTTTAGTTCCTTTACTTGTTGAATTTGTCCTTTTCATTGTGCTAGCTTTCCTGAGATATTTGGTGATAGATTGTGGGCTTATCTCTACTCAGGTCTTTTTTTGCTGGTATGGGGAGGGCTGTAATGGGCAGTAGTTGTTGCTCTGCTTCAGCTCTTTTCAGTGAGCATGGAGATGCTAAGTAAAACCCCAAAAATGGTTCTTCTGGTTCTTCTTTTCTCAGCCTATTAAAATAATGAATTACTCTGCAGATCACCAAGTGTGCATTCTGTAAAAATGCCTACTTCCTCATGTCACACTACAGTCTTACTGTATGCCATTAGTCAATTTATCAATTGCTTTTGTAAGTGCTACATCTCTAATTGGTATCTGAGTGTAAATGCTCACTTTTTCAGGTTTATGTCTTATATGGTTCTGCTAACTTTATAGTAGAGAATTTGTCTTTCCTTATTCTAAAACAGTATAAACAACAGAATTTTTTTTTCTTTTTTAAGATTTGCTAGGACTCTGTACTCCATGTCTTTTTGTGGAGAAAAACTTTCTATACATACTTAATGGTTAAAAAAACAAAAAATGTTCAGAATTGTTTAAAACACCAAGAAGTAATTCTCCTAATTCCCCAGAAAAGCCCTTTATAACAATTTAATATATCTTTCTAGATGTGGCCTATACAAATGTGTGTTCACGCTTTTATACATATGCTACATGTGTATATCTCTTAACAAAATGGCATCATTCTGTTCTGCAACTTGTTTTATTCACTTTAGATAGCTTTCAGTTTCAAACTATAGACTGAACTTTTTAACAGCTTCATAATGTACTACTGCCCAGATGTGCTATATTTATACTACCATAGAAACTTTTTTTTTTTTTTTTTTACTACCAGGACAATACTGTAAATCATGTCCCTGTACAAATATATTTCTATTTTGGATAAACTGCAAGAAGAGGAATGGGTCAAAGACTAATACTGCCATACTGTCTTCCAAAAATGTTTACACCAGCTTATTTATGGGGTAGATTTTAACAGGAAGACTTTTTAAAGTATGACGTAAAAACTTGAAGCCATAAAGACAGGTAAGTTTCTCAGTGAAGAGTTGATAATTTCCTTTAAGCAAAATTACCACATGCAAAGTCAGGGTACTTTTTACCTTTGGGGAAGGAAAAACTTAAACTCTTAGGATATGTATAATTAAAATTTAACAAGGTAGGAATCAGTGTTTCTTTCTTGTTGCCACATTCTCAGAACTAGCACAGTGCCTGGCATATAGGAATTTCTTACATATTAAATAAATAAAATACAAACAATCCAACCCAAAAACAGACAAAGGAAAATTACATACAAACCAAAGATGGCCAAGAACCACAGAATAAGATGTTCAAAGTTTAAACTCAAAAATGCAAATCAAAACACTCTCAGGTCATCTAGAATGAGAAGATTGTTAATAAAGTTTAACAAGAGTAAACTGGTTCAACTTTCTGGAGGCAATTTCACAATTCTCTTAAAATTTTAAGTATTTGTTCACCATCAATTTCACTACTACAAATTAGAGAAAAAATTATTTAAGTATACATATAGAAGTAGTTTCTTGCACTGTCATTTATAGAAGCAAACAACTGGAAGCAACACAAACGTCATCAACCAAAACTTAAAAAGTATGGAAAGTCTCCATAATACAGCAATATAGAAGACTTCAAAGAAGAATGTCTAAATGCTTAAAGGAAAACCCAAGTGTAGAAGGAAAAAACAGGACTCTCCTAGAAAAGATAATGGGCTTTTCGGTGGCTCAGTCGGTTAATCATCTAACTCCTGATTTTGGGTCAGGTCATGATCTCATAGTTTTTTTTGAGTTTGAGCCCTATAGTGGGCTCCATGCGGACACTGCAGAGCCTGATTGAGATTCTCTTTCTCCCCCCCTTTCTCTCTCCCTCCCCCACTCATCTCTCTCTCTCTCTCAAAAAAGAAAATAAACATTAAGAAATTAAAAAAAAAAAAAAAAGGAAAGATAATAGACAGCAAGTGTGGGCTGGAGATTGAGAATGAAGGAAGAGTGCATACCAGAAAGGCAGATTGACAGCTGTTCGTCATCCACGGGAGATGCTTTCTGACTGTTCCTCCCACCTCCTGCTTGACTTTCAAGTTTGAGTCCACTGTACATTAGAGGAGCCTCCAGTGGACTTTTACAGTAAGGGTGGTCCAGCAACTTAGAACTAAGAATGTTCTGCTTGAGAGATCCATCCTCATCCATTTGGCATGAGCTCTCATTCTGAACAGTCTTTTCAGACACAGGCCCATCTACATCACTCACAGACTGATCTGCCTCAGACACTGACAGTTTTACTCGGTCATCACTGACAGTACTTGTCCGATTTTCCTGACCCAGAGTCATGACTTCTCTTTCGTTTTCTGAGATAAACACGTTACCAGAATGATGTTCTGATAAGGGGATATCATGAATCAGCTCTGTACACTCCCACTTCGGAGAGGAACGGGTTGACTGGTCCCAGGTGTATGTGACACTACCATTCTGTTGGTCAGGGAATGCTTCATCTAAACTAAGTTCCTTGCCCAAGAAAGGGCTTCCTTTAGTGTGGCCATCAGGCACATGAGAGTTCTTTCCCTTCATCACAGCATTGCTGTCCATATCTGAGAAGTATGGTTGATGCCGACAAGAAGGGTCTGTAGGTTCTGGGGAAGGGAATGGACTGCAACTACCACCCTCACTGTTTTCCCTAAGGGTCTCTTGATGGTCCCCAGTGACTTGCACCCAGCTTCGCTGGGCTTTTTTTAGCTTGCAAACTTTGCTTTTTGTTCTGAAGTGCTGTGATCTGAGAATCCTGTACCGAAATCTAATCATGGATAATTTCTCATACATCATAAGAGGAGATACTTTTATTCTTCTATGTTGGTTCAGTTGAAACTTTTTTGGAATCAGGGGTCCCCCATTCCTGTGGTGCTCCAGCCCTTGGTAGCAGCCATAACAAAAGCGCTTTCTCTTATGGTTGCTCAAGGTGACCACAATTGTGCCACTCTCACCTGGACTTTGGCTCTCCCCATTGAACTTCATGGGAAAGTCAGAAGCTTGTGGCTCTGTCCTAGATCTGTGACCACTGACCTGACCTAAAACACTATTTGCTGGTAAATCAGCAACTGCCTTCAAGAGACTTTTCTCTCCAAAGTATTCATGGTCAGAGTTCTTTGTTGATGACAGCAGCCTCTCTGATTGGAGTTTTAGGAGGGTCCTTGAGGAGGAAATGAAGTGTTTACAGTCTTTTCTTTTCACTTCAGAGGACAAAGTACTAACATTTTGAGGAGCCACACTGGACTCTGCCTTAGCAAAAAAGCGTGCATCGTGGATCCATGTTTTCTGGATTTGAAGGGCCTTCTTCCTGCACTGGAAATGCCTCAGCTGCCTGCTCCAAATAGTTGGCCTTCCCAATTTGGCTTTCAGAATGCACAAGTGTTGGTGAAAGTGGAACTTCTTAAAGCCTCCAAATCCAGTATTCCATTTCTCAGAAAAGGCTAAATGGATTCCTTTCCTCCATAAAATCTTCTTCTGTTTTTTCATTTTTCTGATGCATAATGAGATCTTGATGCAGCTGTGAAGAGAAAGAAGAGTTATACATTTACCCTAAAAATGTTATAAAGATATAATCACAGCGATAGAGCTTAGAAAATTCTTAGGAAAAAAACAGCCTATGAAGTTCAATTTAGACTATCAGACATAATGAAATCCTTACCTGATTAAGGTTTTCCCCACAGTGTAAATGGGAAGACATGAATACTCTCACATGACCCCATTTGGTATATCTGCCTCTAACAGAAATAAATCTCAAGAATCATTTCCCAATATGCAGCCAGTTTCTGATGGAGTAAACCGGGTAAAGAGTCAGAAGAAAATCCATCAGTGTTGATACTGCTTCTTATTAGCTAAGTGACTTTATGTCAGTCACCCAAATTCTGTGTTATCATTTGTAAAATGAAGGATGGGGAAGGGAGAGGGGATCACATACCGTTTAAAACTGATTCCATATCAAAACTGTGTTTTATATGTCAATTTTAGAAAGGAACAGCTGTGTATACTATTGTGTATACTTTTTGCTGTGTATAGACAACCAGAGGCAGATATTCAATAAATGCAAGCAACACCAGTACCTCAAGAGGGAGACCAGCCTCCTCTTTGTCAGTCAAAAACTTTGAGTGGCTATGGAGGGACGTGAGTCTATCAGGTGCTCTCACACAGTCAGGGAGTCACACAGACTCTCAAGTGAATATAAGTAAAAAAGCACATGCATACATATATATGAAGTTTGGGGACACACTTATTAGGAATGATAGATGAAGCTGATAGTCAAAAACCAAACAGGATTCCTCCTCAGATTTAATAAGATCTAGCATTACTGAAGGCTCTCCAGCGCAGAAAGGTGCCAGCTGCTGTGGGTGGGGTAGAAGAAATAATAGACTATGAATCAAAAAAACCAATCATCTAATTTCAGCTTGCTGAAACAACTTTAAGAAAAGTTGTATTATTTTTCTGCGCATCGGGAGGGGAAGGACTGAGCACATGTTTACTTCAGTTCTCTATCCAAATCCTATTAAGATGACAGAAATGGGTTTTAAGAAAAGCAAAAACTCTCACAAAGACAATTTAAAAGGAGACAAGAACAGTACAATTTTAAAAGAAGAAAACACATAACTAAGTGATAATAGACTTAGTAGGCCAAAAAGTGAAAATCTAAGCTGGCAGTAGGGGAAGCCCAGAAGCAAGTTACAGGACCTTAGAAAGGCTCAGGAATGAAAGCAACAATACCTATGAAGGTCAAGAGAAGGGAGCTCAAGGGGTACCTAGCTGGTTCAGCCGGTAAAGCATGCAACTCTTGATCTCAGGGTTGAGTTCAAGGTCACATCTGGTATAGAGATCACTTAAAATCTTTTAAGGGGTGCCTGGGTGGCTGAGTCAGTTAAGCGTCTGACTTCAGCTCAGGTCATTATCTGAGTTCGAGCCCCTCATCGGGCTCTTTGCTGACAGCTCAGAATCTAGAGTCTGCTTCAGATTCTGTGTCTCTCTTGCTCTCTGTCCCTCCCCTACTCACGGGGTCTCCCTCTCTCTCTCAAAAATAAATATTAAAAATTTTTTAAAAAAATAAAATCTTTAAAAAAAACAGAAGGGAACTCAAAAAGGAGGGACCTGTTTAAAATCTGAATAAGAATCAGACCTCAAGATGCGCATTCTCTTACCTTGGCAGATAACCCAAGTTTTACTTTCTGGGGAGGACAACCAGGATAGTCAGGAACATCGTGCACAACTGCGCAGGGGTTCAACAGGATATAGGACTTTACAGGGTGAATTCTCTCCCCAACCCCTTTATAGCTTATAGAGGAGATCAGCCCTGGGAGCAGATAACTCATTTTTGGGGAATGCCTCAACTAAACAGGCCTGAACAATTACAGTATACCACAAAGTTTAAGAAGCAGTGAGATCCCCAAATCCTTCCCCAACTCCACACAGGAGGTAACTCCCCCTCCACTACCCAACTTTGGAAGTTTATTCTTCAGAAAGGGTAAAAGTGAAGCTCTGCAGCCAGGGAGATCCCAGACATAATAGGAAGCTGGAATGATACAGTAAATATATGAACCCCTCACTTTCCCACTCATTTCCCAGAACACTGGCAGTTTGTTTTGCCATCCAAGAAGGAAATCGGAAGATTCTTCTCTGGGGAATCTGATTAGTCCACAAGAAAATACATATAGATATCTCCCCAAAATGGCCGAGGATGGCCCACAGTGCACCCCAAAGTTGACAAGTCTCACCCCATGTTGTAAATTTCCAAGCAACCTCTTAGTGGTTATTTTTTAAAATGAAAGAAAAATCCAAGATTCGACAGACTTCTAGGGTTGACAGGTGGAACAAAATAAATATTTAAAAAAGCAAAAACTTTCACAGATAACTCAATTTTAAAAAACTAAGAGGAGGACACTTGGGTGGCTCAGTCAGCTGAGTGTCCAAATTTGGCTCAGATCATGATCTCACAGTTCATGAGTTCAAGCTCCGCATTGAGCTTGCTGCTCTCAGCGCAGAGCCCACTTCAGATCCTCTGCTCCCTCTCTACCCCTCCCCCACTTGCAAAATAAAATAAAAACATTTAAAAAATCAAAAATAAATAAAACATTAAAAAATTTTTAAATGAAATAAAAATAAACTAAGAGGGGGGGGAAGGGAGTGATTGTATAATGGGTACATGTTTCCATTTAAGAAGATGAAAACGGGGGGCACTGGGTAGCTCAGTTGGTTAAGCATCCAGTTTCAGCTCAGGTCATGACCTCACGGTCTGTGGGTTCAAGCCCTGCGACAGGCTCTGTGCTAACAGCTAGCTCCGAGCCTGGAGCCTGTTTCGGATTCTGTGTCTCCCTCTCTCTGACCCTCCCCTGCTCATGCTGTGTCTATTTCTCTCTCAAAAATAAATAAAACATTAAAAATTAAAAAAAAAAAAGATGAAAAAGGTTCTGAAGATGGACTGTGGCCATGGTTGCACAATAATGTAAATGTATTTAATGCCAGTCAATTGTATACCTAAAAATGTTTAAAATGGTAAAAGCTGGGGCGCCTGCATGGCTCAGTGGGCTAAGTGTCCGACTTCAGCTCAGGCCATGATCTCACAGCCTGTGGGTTTGAACCCCACATTGGGCTCTGTGCTGAGAGCCTGCTTCGGATTCTGTCTCTCTCTCTCTCTGCCCGTCCCCACCTCACACATGTGCATTCCCCCTCTCTGTCAAAAATAAACATGTAAAAACATTTAATAAAATAAAATGGTAAAAATTATGTTATGTGTATTTACTACACTAAAAAAACAAGAGGGAAGGAAAAAGTCAAAGTAAAAAAAAAAAGTTATATCCACTGGGGGGGGGGAAATAATAGCATGTTTTGTGTTGTTGTTTTTTAAGTTTATTTGTGAGAGAGAGAGAGAGAGCACGAGCCAGGGAGGGACAGAGAAAGGGAGAGAGAGAATCCCAAGCAGGCTCCACACTCCACTCATAGCCCAACATGGGGCCCGACCCCACAACCATGAGATCATGACTGGAGCCAAAATCAAGAGTCAGATCAGATGCTCAACCAACTGAGTCACCCAGGCACCGTTTTCTGTTGTTGTTTTTTTTAAGAAACAATCAAAAACAATAAGGGGGCCTTGGAAATTTAAAAGAGAAGAACTGAAAAGCTCAGTAAAAGTAAAGGGCTAATATCCCTAATAGAACTTTCTTAAATTGAGAGATTGGGGCGGGGGAGGGGGGGAGCCTGATAGAAAAATGGCAAAAAGACATAAGGAGACAATTCATAAATATTTTTAAATGGCCATTAAACATAAGAAAAGATGTTCAACTTAAAAAAAATTAATGGGCAAAGAGGGGTCGGTTGGGGAGTTGTGCAAAATGAGTGATGGGAAGTTACGGAGATGTAATATATAGCATGGTTACTATTAATAATGCTGTACTGTGTATTTGAAAGTTGCTAAGAGAGTAAATCTTAAAAGTCCTCATCACAAGAAAAGTAAAA
Organism: Hyaena hyaena; assembly: GCF_003009895.1. Lineage (NCBI taxonomy): Eukaryota > Metazoa > Chordata > Mammalia > Carnivora > Hyaenidae > Hyaena > Hyaena hyaena. Next base: position 599,540 of record NW_024081015.1, read on the forward strand.
CTTCTTTACTAAGTACAGTGGTAGGTGTTAACTAGACTTAATATAGTCATCATTTTGTAATTTATATGAATAGCAAATCATGATGTGCAATTGAAAATGATATAATGTTATATGTTAATTATACCTCAATAAAAACACCAGCAAAAATTGTGACAACACATTCTGTTGGTGGGAGAAAAGAAACTTCCATACTTTGCTGATAGGAATACAAACTGATAAAGTCCTTTTGGAGGAGAATTTGATAATATCTAACAAAACTAGGATTTACCATTTTTTTTTAATGTTTTTTTATTTATTTCTAGGAGAGAGAGAGAGACAGTGTGAGCAGGGGAGGGTCAGAGAGAGAGGGAGTCACAGACTCTGAAACAGGCTCCAGGCTCTGAGCTGGCAGTCAGCACAGAGCCCGACGCGGGGCACGAACCCACGAACCACGAGATCATGACCTAAGCGAAAGTCGGATGCTTAACTGACTAAGCCACCCAGGCACCCTGGAAGTATTTACCTTTCAATCTAGCAGCCCCTTTTAGGAATTTATCCATAAGATACGCCTCCAATAATAGTGAAAATACAAAATCAAGATTATTCATTGTGACATTCTAATTGCAAAATACTGGAAACCTAAAAGGACAGTGGTTGAATAAGGTATGGTTCTTCCACACAATGAGTGAAGCTATGTAAGAATAAAGATAAACTCCCATGAACTCTCATGGAATGATTTTCAGGTTAAGTGAAAAAAGCCAAGACCAAATGAGTATCGATACTGAGCCACCATGACAGGACTGTGGCACAGTCTCTGCTGTCAGCACAGAGCCCACTGTAGATCCTCTGTCCTTCTGCCCCTCCCCCATAGTGCACACTGTCTCTCTCAAAAATTAACAAACATTAAAAAAAAAAGTGCCAATCAAGGTCATGAAAGACAAAAAGATTGAGGACCTGTGCCAGATTAAAGGACTAAGACTAAGATGACAGGATAACTAAGGTAACATGTAATCCTGGATTGGGTCCTAGCCCTGAAAAAGATCACATGTTAGGCTACAAAACAAGTCTCAATAAATTTAAAACTGAAATTCTATCATGTGTCTTTTCCAACCAAAACAGTAGGAAACTAGAAATCAATAACAAGAAAAAAATTTTAAAAACACAAACATATGGAGGCTGAACATGTTCACCCAATGGATGAATAAAGAATCAAAGACACCAAAAAAATACATGGAAATATATGAAAATGAGAACACAGCAAGCAGTCCAAAATCTTTGGAACATGGCAAAAGCAGTTCTAAGTTAGAAATTTATAATGATAGAAGCCTATCTCAAGGAAAAAGAAAAAATCTTGGGGTACCTGGGTGGCTCAGTCAGTTAAGTGCCTAACTCTGGATTTTGGCTCAGGTAACGATCTTGCAATTCATGGGTTTGAGACCCACTGTCAGTGTGAAGCCTGCTTTACATCCTCTGTCCCTCTCTCTCTCTGCCCCTCCCCTGTTTGAGCTCTCTCTCTCAAAAACAAACAAATCATTAAAAAACAGAATAAATGAGTTCAGTGAAGTTTCAGGATATAAAAACAACATACAGAAATCAGGTGCATTTCTATTCACTAATAACAAAGTAGCAGAAAGAGAAATTAAGAAAACAATTCCAGCCCCAGGGTGGCTCAGTCAACTAAGCATCCAACTTGGCTCAGGTCACAATCTCATGGTTTGCAGGTGTGAGCCCCATGCTGGTCTCTCTGATGACAGCTCGAAGCCTGGAGCCTGCTTCCGATTCTGTGTTTCCCTCTCTCTCTGCCCTTGCCCCACTCAAACTCTGTCTCTCTCTCTGTCTCTCTCCCTCTCAAAAATAAACAAACATTAAAAAAAGAATAATAAAGTACAGTGATTATCTTTTGGGGCACCTGGGTGGCTCAGTTGGTTAAGCCTCTAACTTCAGCTCAGGACACAATCTCATGGTCCAGGAGTTCAAGCCCTGCATCAGGCTCTATGCTGAAAGCTCAAAGCCTGCTTCTGATTCTGTGTCTCCCTCTCTCACTGCCTCTCTCTCAGAGATAAACATTTAAAAAAAATCCATTTATAATTGTATCAAAAAGAATAAAATACCTAGAAATAAACTTAACCAAAGAAGTGGAAGACCTTACTTTGAAAACTGTAAAACACTGATGAAAGAAATTCAAGACAACACAAATGGAAAGACACACCATGCTCATGGATTGAAAGAATACTGTTAGGGATGCCTGGGTGGCTTAGGTGGTTGAGCATCTGACTCAATTTCAGCTCAGGTCATGATCCCAAGGTTGTGGGACCAATCCCCACATCAGGCTCTGCACTGAGCATAGAGCCTGCTTGAGATTCTCTCCCACTCTTTTACCCCTCTGCCCCTTTCCCCTGCTCACATGCTCTCTCTAGAACAGGAATAGAGATAGAATAGGAATAGAATAAGAAAAATAGATTTGAGAGAAAAAAAAAGAATATTGTTAAAATGTCCCTACTTCTCAAAGCAATCTATAGATTCAATGCAATCTCTATCAAAACACCAACAGCATTTTTCACAGAACTAGAACAAATAATAGTAAAATCTGCATGGAACTACAAAAGACCCTAAATAGCCAAAGCAATCCTGAAAAAGAAGGACAAAGATGGAGGTATCAAAATCCCAGATTTCAAGATATACTACAAATCTGTAGTAATCAAAACAGTATGATGCCAACACAAAAATAGACACATAAATCAATGGGACAGAATCAACCAGAAATAAAACCTAGAAATAAACCCATGTTTATACGGTCAATTAATCTACAACAAAAGAGACAAGAATATGCAATAGGGAAAAAACAGTCTCTTCAATAAATGGTGCTGGGGAAACTGGACAGCCACAAGCAAAAGGATGAAACTGGACTATGTTCTTATGCCATACACAAAATTTAACTTAAAATGGATTGAAGAACTAAACATGAAATCTGAAACCATAAAACTCTTAGAAGAAACCATAGGCAGTAATTTCTTTGACATTAACCATAGCAACATATTTCTAGGTAAGTCTTCTCAGGCAAGAAAAACAAAAGCAAAAATAAACTACTAGGACTACACCAGAATAAAAAGCATTTGCACAGCAAAAGGAAACCATCAACAAAATGCAAAGGCAACCTACGGAATGAGAGAAAATATTTACAAATGAAATATCTGAAAACGCCCAACATCACTAATCAAGGAGATACACATCAAAACCATAATCCTTATGCCTGTCAGAATGGCTTAGAAAAAAACATACATACATTCAAGAAATAAAAGGTATTGTTAAGGATGTGGAGAAAAAGGAATCCTCATACACTGCTAGGAGTGTAAATTGTTACAGCCACTGTAGAAAACAGTATAAAAAGTCCCCCCAAAATCAGGAGCATGTGGGTGGCTCAGTCAGTTAAGCAGCTGACTCTTGATTTCAGCTCAAGTCATGATTTCATAGTCATAAGATCAAGCCCCACATAAGACTCTGTTCTAGGCATTCCACTACTGGGTATTTACCCAAGGAAACAAAAACAGTATCTGAAAAGATACAGGCATGCCTATGTTTACAAAAGCATTATTTATAACAACCAAAATATGAAGCAACCCAAGCATCTGTTGATAAATGAATGAACAACGAATATGTGGTATACATACATGTATATATGTGTGCGTTCACAAACACACACACAAAGTATATAACTCAGCCATAAAAAAAAAAAGGATGAAGTAAAAAAAAAAATGAAGTCCTGTCATTTGTGACAACATGGATGGAGGGACCTGGGAGTATTATGCTACATGAAAAAAGTCAGACAAAGAAAGACAAATAACACATGCTTTGATGTGAAAGAAGTCAAGACAAAAAGAGACAAATACTACATGACTTCACTTACATATGGAATCTAAAAAAGAAAACAAAAGGCAGAAACAGACTCATAAACCACAGAGAACAAACCGACAGTTGCCAGAGTGGGAAGGAGACAGGGAATGGGCAAAATGCGTGAAGGGGAGTAGGAGATACAGGCTTCCAGTTATGCAAAGAATCACTCACAGGAATAAAAGGTACAGCACAGGGAATATAGCCAATGGTATTGTAATAGCGATGTATGGTGATAGGTGTTAGCTACACTGGTGAGCACAGCATAACATAAACTTGTTGAATCACTGAGTTGTATCCCTGAAACTAATGTAACATTGTGTGTCAAACTATATTTCAATTAAAAAATTAATTTAAGGTGCACCTGGATGGCTCAGTCTGTTAAGTGTCTGACTTCAGCTCAGGTCATGATCTCGCAGTTCACGGGTTCCAGCCCCGCACAGGGCTCTCTGCTGTCAGCATGGCACCCTCACTGAAAAAATATTTTTTAATGAAAGAAACCAGTCATGAGAGGCCACATATTACGTGATTCCATTTATATGAAATGCCCAGAAGAGGCACATCTAGAGACAGAAAGTAGACTCGCACTCTCTCTCAAAAAATATTTTTTAATGAAAGAAACCAGTCATGAGAGACCACATATTACGTGATTCCATTTATATGAAATGCCCAGAAAAGGCACATCTAGAGACAGAAAGTAGATTGGTGGCTGCCTTGAGCTGGATTGGGGTGGGAGAAGTAGGGGTGATGGGGGACGGGGAGTGACTGCTAGTTGGTTGAGAAGTTTTCTTGGGGTGCTGAAGACATTCTGGAATTGACCATGATGATGGCTGCTCAACCCTATGGATTATACTAAAAACCACTGAGTTGTATACTCTAATTAGGTAAACTGTATGGTGAGTTGTATCTCAATAAAGCTGTTAAAATTTTTTAAAAAAATTGTTTAAATACATAAATATAGATTGACATATAAACATATTTATCTTATGTAATTTACATATAAATTAACGTATTCATGTTTGGCTTCTAGAACTATGTTATAATTGTAATATAATCTATAATTTGTATATATACTTATAGAAATATGTTTATATGTATATAAAATCAGGAATAAGAATGGCAATGGACTTAACAGCAAGATTATTAACTACAAGGGGCACCTGGGTGGCTCAGTTGGTTAAGCGTCCAACTTCAGCTGAAGTCATGATCTCCTGGTTCGTGGGTTCAAGTCCCACATTAGGCTCTGTGCTGACAGCTCAGAGCCTGGAGCCTGCTTCAGATTCTGTGTCTCCCTCTCTCTCTCTCTCCCAGAAACAAAACATTAAAAAAGAAAAAAAAAAAAGATCATTAACTACAAGATTACGGTCTGGGGGAAAATTATTTTCAACACAGAACTTGCAACTCGGCCAATCCATCAATCAAAACTGAGGGTAGAAGAAATGTTTTCAGCAATGAAGTTATTAAAATACAGAACTACCATGTATCTTTTTCTCAGGGGGCCACATTTTGTCATACTCTGACAAAAAAAAGGAGTAACTGAAGAAAGACCTAAGACCCAGGAAATGAGATCCAAAACAATACACAAGCAAGAGAAATACAAGAAAATGGTAAAGAAAGATCAGAGTGACAACTATGCCTCAAGCCTAGAGAACCACCATTCCAGAAGAAAGAGATCTTCAAAAATGTGAAACTGATAGAATTTCTAAAATGTCTGAATGCAAAGACAGATGAGATACAATTGGAAGAGAGCCTGAAGATATAGTAGTAGTAAGTACAGAGAACACTAAACTAAAAAGACTACTAACTTCAGGGATAAGAAGTTGCACAAGAAAGGAAAAAATAGTCACTATACATCGGAGAGTACTACATAACACAGCTGTGACTACCATTTACATAATCATAAAAAGGTACACATTGTTCTAATCAAATTGTTCTCAACTAGATACCCCATATCATACCTCAGTCCAATATTTGGAAATGTGTGGGAAATTCTTGGTTGTTCCAATAAACTTAAATTGGTATTGATATTTAGTGCCTGGTGTAATGCTAAATATCATGTAATGGACAGGATAATGAAGAACTGTCTCATCCAAAATGACAATACTGCCCCTATTGAGGAAAAACTGCATCTAGCCAAAATTACGTATCACTATACAGTGAGGATAGATGGAACAGATGTGTACATGCATATAGAAGTGGGGAGCATTGTGAAAGAGAAGTTAATCTTTAGCTTCCACAGTCTATAGATAAAGCCTAAAACTAGGAAATCAAAAGCAACATTAAAAAAAGCTAATTTAGGGGCGCCTGGGTGGCTTAGTCGGTTAAGCGTCCGACTTTCGCTTAGGTCATGATCTCGCGGTTCGTGGGTTCGGGCCCCGCGTCAGGCTCTGTGCTGACTGCCAGCTCAGAGCCTGGAGCCTGTTTCAGTCTGTGACTCCCTCTCTCTCTGACCCTCCCCTGCTCACACTGTCTCTCTCTCTCCTAGAAATAAATAAAACATTAAAAAAAATTAAAAAAAAAAAAAAAAAAAAAAGCTAATTTAGGGACATGCTGTTTATACCAAAAGAACAGCTTAGACTTGAAAGTGGCTGTCACTGGGAAACAGGAAATGGTGGAAAGGGGCAGGATTCTGGGAACTAAGTCAGGGAAGAGGGCTAGAGGTCTCTCCTTCAGTATGTATTTTTCTACTTATTCCCTTTATAAAGCACCTACATCCAACCTCAAATGGGCAAGGTTCCCTTGGTCCAGAGGCTATTTTACCCTCTCCACACCACATACTAAATCTTTAGTTATCCTGCTTTTATGTATAGGGAGAAGAAAATGTCAGATCTGGAAGGATTTTTCTTAAAACAGACTTTCAATGTGTATATATTTTTGTCTCGCCTTCACCTCCACTTCCACAGTCCATGACACCACTCACTAATCTTGAAACTTTTAAAAGGTTCTGAAACACAAACATGACTACTTGTTGGTTTTCTCCACTTGTTGGTTTAGGATTTGGCTTCCTCAAGTCTGTAAATCAGTTACCACTGGTCTTTTCTGCTTTCCAGCTTCCAGAATTTTGTTGTTATTCTCACTGCTCCCACTCTGTCATTTGGGTTAAAAACAAAAACCAAAACCTCTACAGTTTGTTAAGTAATCTCTATGCCCAATGTGGGGCTTGAACTCACCACCCCAAAATCAAGAGTTGCATGCTTTACCGAATGAGCCATCCAGGCGGCTCCTCACTTCTCTACAGTTTTTTTTTTTTTTTTTTTAAATGGAGTTTTCAGGCTGGTGTAGAATTAAAGGTGTATGTTCAATCCAATTTCTTTACCATAATGAATGAAAAAAAAAAGTTGCTAAACCAAATGTATGAGCTCATTTTTTGCTTAGTGGGGAAAAATATGTATTTTAAATATTTATAGGGGAAAACATGTGTAAAAGAATTTATACTAAACTAGAAACAGTTTAGGCCCACAGTTCCTAAGCTATGTCCCAAGGACCCTAGAGTTCCACAGTAAATCCACAAGGATACCAGAAGGTATTCTAAATCAGAGGCAAAAAATGATATTCTTTATCTGTCATACCTATCAAACACCCAACAAACTACCAGTTTAATACAATTCAGTTTCAAATTACATGATGGTATATTCCTTCTAATGACATCCTATCTTTGCAAAGCTGGGTTTTTGTTGGTTACTGTGATAAAAAAAAATAATAATGTGCAAAAATCTATTTGGAACAGGAAATGTGGGTAGCAGTGTCTAATGATCCCAAGGTTTGAGAAGTTCTGTAGTGCCCAACCAATGCATTAGGTAACTGATTATTTAAGAATAAAATAAAAATACTATATTGTCTTTTCAATTTATGCGTATTTTTAAAGAAAAAATTTAAATATTTTGAGAAAGGGAGAGAGAATCAGTGGGGGAGGAGCATGGGGGAGCAGGACAGAGGATCCAAAGCAGACTCTGTGCTAACAGCACAGAGCCTGACCTGGGGCTCGAACTTACAAACGGTGAGATCATGACCTGAGATGATGTCGGACGCTTAACTGACTGAGCCACCCAGGCTCCCGATGAGTATTTTTTAAAGCAACTATTAGATTGCTAGAATATAAATACTTAAGTTGTTTAGATCTAATTACTTAATAAATTAGTAATTATTAGGCCTAACGACACTATGAAAAAGACACTAAGGGGGCAGTAAACAAAGAAAGTTTGAGAATCTCTGGTTTAGAGTATTGTATTTCTCTTTTTTTTTAAGGATTTATTTTTTAATGTTTTATTTATTCTTGCGGAGGAGGGACAGAGGGGGAGAGAGAGGATCCAAAGCAGGCTCTGTGCTGACAACACCAAACCCAATGCAGGGCTCGAACTCACAAACCATGAGATCATGACCTGATCCAAGGTTGGATGCTCAACCAACTGAGCCACCCAAGTACCCCTTTACTTTATCAGTGGAAAAAGAAATTTAAAATAAGCTTCTTAATATGAAATTCAAATACATTCTCATTGTGCATTACCAACATAAAAGGAGATTCGGACTTTATTCTTCATAATACTTAAATATAATTGCTGGGAAATCTTATTAATGTTTGTTTATTTTGAGAAAGAAAGAGAGAGAGAGAACAAGCAGGGGAGGGGCAGAAAGAGGGGGAGAGAGGGAGAGAGGGAGAGAGAAAGAGAGAGAGAGAGAGAATGAATCCCAAGCTGGCTCCGCACTGCCAGCACAGAGTCTGATGCAGGGCTTGAACTCACAAACAGTGAGATCATGACCTGGGCAGAACTCAAGAGTCAGATGCTTAACTGACTGAGCCATCCTAGGTACCCCTATAAGATGTCCATTTTATAAAACACACACAGAGGCACATAATTATGAGTCCGTAACAAATCTTGATTGAAGAAGGGGGTAAAAAGTGTATAATTAAGATCTTAAAAATCCTGCCCAAACTAGAGAAACTATCTGAACTGAACCTTAACAAGTTAATCTAACATATTTCTTGGTGGTGGTTACATCACCAATAATGCTGAAATTTTAAAAATATACAAACTTCTTTCAAATTTCAATTCAATAAATGAGTTTTTACAAACATGATGACATGTGAGTGTTTAAAAAAATTATAGTCTAATGTAAGAGTCATTTGAACAGGTATTCACAAACGTAATGAATAGAAGGTAAAATTGAGAGTATTATGTGAAGAGACGCCTTGGTCTCAGTGAGTTAGACATCAACTCTTGATTTCGGCTCAGGTCATGATCTCACAGTTCCTGAGATCAAGGCCAACATCGGGCTCTACATTGACAGTGTGGAGCCCACTTGGGATTCTCTCCACCGCCCCTTACCCCATTTGTGCTCTCTACATAAAAAACAACAATAACAACAGAGTATTATGAGAATATCTGGCAAAAGGGTCAGGAAAGACCCTGAAGAAGACTCTGAAGAAGTTATTTCTAACCTGAGACAAAGGCTGAGAAATAGTTACCAGGCAAAAGGAACAGATTAACAAAAGCCCATGACAGGGAATGCAGGATTCAAAGGAACTGAAAGAAATTTCAGTAACACTCAGAGGACCCGGAGAGATAGCCAAAGAATAGAAAATGTAAACTAATGTTGCTGCTACTTAACATACAGGTAGTGGCAAGCCACTAAAAGACAAAGAGGCATTTTAAGACCTGATTTGTATACTTAAAAAGATCATTCTACCTGCTGTGTACAAAATGGCTGGGAGAAGGCCATAGCAAAGGAAACCCATTAGGAAGCTGTTGCCAGGTAAATGTAGGCAAGGTGCAAAGACACTTAGGTTAAGGGAGAATGGAGAGAAACAGCAAAGTGAATCAATCTGAAGACTTTTTAGAAGACTGTCGGGGGAGGGGAGTAAGAGTTTTGGTATGAGCTACTGGGTAGATGGCCGTATAATTTATATGGAACAAACGGAGAAAGACTGGAGGAAGGTTATACTGGCTATGCCTTTAGTTTTAGGCAAGGCAGATCTGAGGTGACTGTAGAAAATCCAAGTGGACGTATACTGTTGGATATATAGGTCAGAAAGTCTAAAAAGAGGAGACCACAGGAATGATAGTTTAAGCCATCAGCTTATAGTAACTAAAGCTACAGAAACTGATAAACTCACCTAGGGAGACTTTGTAAAAGGTAGAAGCAAATGCACCATAGGGCAGTATTTGGAGGAACTCTGGGATGTAAGAGTGAGGTAAAGGAAGTTTATTTAGCAAAGGAAAGTGAGAAGGAATGATTGGGGAAACAGGTAGAAAACTAGCTTAGTGTGTTATCAGGAAAGCTAGAGAAAGTTTCTAGAAGGAGGGAAATGGTTAAATTAGGCTGTTGAGAACTCAAGCAAGATAAGGACTGGGGTGCCTGACTGCCTCAGTCAGTAGAGCATGAAACTTGATCTTGGTCATGAGTTTGAGCCCCATGTTAGGTGTGGAGATTACTTAAAAAAAAAAAAAAAAAAAAAAAAAAAAAAGACCCTATTTGATTCTCATGATATTTTTAAGTCATATTTTAATAGAATGGAGAGAACAAAAACCAAGATGGACTGAATAAGATAATATATAAAACTGTTCAAGAAGCCCAAGTACATATGAGATAGGGCAGAGTTTGTGTTGTTTTGTTTTGTTTTTAAATGGAGACAATTGTTCACATATAAATGCTGACAGCATACTCTACTTATGGAACAAGATGGCAAACTGAACACATTTTATTCTTACTCCCTCTGAAATCCCATTAAAATGAAAATAAAGCATTATTTTAACTTTATTAAGATAGAATTTATATACAATGAAATGTATAGATAAAAAAGGTTTTGGGGTTTTTTTAAGCATACGTACACAAAATGGAAGAGAGGACAACAACAACAAAACCTTTTGGAAGTGGAAATGCAGAGTGACTTAAAGACTGAAGAAAGTTAATCTCAAG
>NW_024081015.1:611184-743382 GCF_003009895.1 Hyaena hyaena
GATCTCGCGGTTCGTGGGTTCGAGCCCCGTGTCGGGCTCTGTGCTGACTGCCAGCTCAGAGCCTGGAGCCTGTTTCAGTCTGTGACTCCCTCTCTCTCTGACCCTCCCCTGCTCACGCTGTCTCTCTCTCTCTCCTAGAATAAAAAAAAAAAAAAAATTAAAAAAAAAAATTTAAGATGCTACAAGTGGCTACTGGCTACCATACTGGACACTGCAGCTCTAGAGGGTAAAACAATGGATTCCTGAACTGGAAAACATCAGGCCCAGTTGAGAATATGGGTATCATACTGAAAATAGTTGAGTTAAGAACATAAAGGAGTTTACACACTAAGATATCCCTTCACTCAGGTTAGCTACCAGACTGCTGGCAGCCAGCTTATAAACTCCAAGCAGGAGACCTAAAGATTTTTTTTTTTTTAAAGATTTTATTTTTAAGTAATCTCTCCACCCAATGTGGGGCTCAAACTTACAACCCCAAGATCAAGAGCTGCAAACTTACAACGCCAACTGAGCCAGCCAGATGCCCCTGAAGACTTTTTTGAGGAATCTAACTTGCTCAAAAGGAAAGCCAAAGATGCTGCTACTTAAGTTCTCTAATAAGAGTCCATCCAGTGCACCCTAAAATCAAATCTCAAGCATGCACTCACAGCACATGTAATTAAAATTAAAAGCAATCTCCACAGGGGGTCCTTCTACATTCCTGCCCCAGTATTCCTGACACTGCTGTTGTGTGTTCATGTTCACCAAATACCAACATTTGTTCAAATATAAAATACACAAAGAAAACAGAAATGAGCTTTCAACTTTTATAAGATACTCATGTACTCCAAGACTGCCCTTAATCTGAACAATCCACAAGGGGTCCCATTTTAGGTAAAAGTTTGCAGTGTAACCACTATACAGGTTAACTCTCAAGTACTGCTATCAAAAAATTCTTTTTAGCAGAGGTATTAAGACAGTAAGAGTTGTTGTACAGCAAATAAACAAAGGTGGGGTTGCTTACACCAGAAAAATGAGAAAATGAATCATTTGTGATAGGAAACAAGATTAAAAACAAAATGAAAACAAAAAAATGATACCCACTGGCATCAGGGTACATGAACCATAAAAAAGACAGACTGAGAACTGGAGACTTGTACATTTCTGGAACCTACTGGTGATACTTTCATCACATTCAGCCATCAGAGAAAAAGTTGATTAAATATCCAATTTTGGTCTTGGAGTGCCTGGGTGGTTTCATCGGTTGAATATCCAACCCTTGATTTTGGCTTGGGTCATGACTTCATGGTTCGTGAGTTGTAGCCCTGCATCAGGCTCCTCTCTGACAGTGCAGAGCCTCCTTGAGATTCTCATTCTCTCCCTCTCTCCTCCTCCCCTGCCCTTGCTCACGCTCTCTCAAAATAAATTAATTAATTAGAGGTGACTGGGTGGCTCAGTCCAGTTGAGCACCTGATTTTCGTTCAGATCATGATCCTGCCGTTCTAGAGTTCGAGCCTCGTACTGGGCTCGGTGTTGACAGCTCAGAGCCTGGAGCCTGTTTCAGATTTTTTGTTTCCCTCTCTCTCCCTGCCCCTCCTCTGATTGCCCAGTCTCTATCTCTCTCTCTCTCAAAAATAAACATTAAAAAAGAATTTTTTAATTAATAAAAACAAAAGGTATCCAATTATGTTCTCAAGTCCTCACAGACATAGAAGATTGCCTCAAAGACCAGCAAATGACTTCTATAAAACTCCACTTTTCACTGGGTCTTCAAGTTATTAATGCTCAGCCCATCTCTATGTTAAATCTGTAATCAGTTTAGATTAAAATTGGAGCCATGGGTTCACATTTATCCTTTTTAAGTGCCTCTAACTTGAAAATTTTGCTGTGTCAAAATCTGAAATTCAATAATTTTTTTTTAAATGTTTTATTTATTTCTAGGAGAGAGAGAGAGAGAGAGAGACAGCGTGAGCAGTGGAGGGTCAGAGAGAGAGGGAGTCACAGACTGAAACAGGCTCCAGGCTCTGAGCTGGCAGTCAGCACAGAGCCCGACGCGGGGCTCGAACCCACGAACCGCGAGAACATGACCTAAGCGAAAGTCGGATGCTTAACCGACTAAGCCACCCAGGCGCCCCTGAAATTCAATAATTTCTAAAACCTCAGGATTATGGTATTTCAGACACAAAAATAAAAAAATTTAGAGACTCAGTAACTTGGCTTTTCATTTCAGACACGTATCATGTTTCTCTAGATTTGAATTCATAGACTATGTATCTATTAACCTGGGGTTTTAAAAAAATATTTATTTATTTATGTAATCTCTGCATGCAATGTGGGACTTGAACTCATGACCCCAAGATCAAGAGTTGCATGCTCTACTGACTAAGCCAGCCAGGCACCCCTGTTAACATGTTTTTGTTTTTGTTTTTTTTTTAAATTAGCAAATTTAGAATGCCCTTTGTCATCTGGTTGTAGGAATTTAACATGCTATAAGCAGGGTCGCTTTTAGAAATTCAGCATCCTACTCCATAGGATTTCTGATGTAGGGTCCATTTCTGGCTCTCCTACTAACACAGATTAGGAATACTAAAGCAACGAGGTTACTGAAGAATAATTGGAGACTGAATATATCTCCCTAAGAGAACGTTCAACTCTGATTACCTTAGTAATTCTGAAAATATTACCCCCCCAAAAAAACTAAAAAAGTCAAGAGGTTTTCACTAGAAGAAAAATACACATGAAATACTGATACTGCCTAATCAGTTGATCCTTTCCAGGCATCTATCAAATTCTTTTTTTTTTTTAATGCTTGTTTATTTGAGAGAGAGAGAGAGAGAAATGCAGAGAGAGGGGGACAGAAGAGCCAAAGCAGGCTCCGTGCAGACAGCAGACAGCCAGATGCCGGGCTTGAACTCATGAACTGCAAGATCATGCAGTCACACACACACACACACAACCATCGGAGCCACCTAGGTGCCCCATCAAATTATTTAAATCAATGGCACATTACAACTTAACCAAGAAAGGAAAAGGGACTAAAAATACAAGAATAAGCTTAAATACCAAAAGCCTTTAGTTAAATTAGGCATTTATAAAGCAATCAGAGACATTTAGAGCCCAGTTCTCACACTGTGTTCCACTGGAAGCTGACTAGTGATACAAAGGGGTCATACATACGAGGATGGAGGAAGGGGTTTAAAAAAAAAAAAAAAAAAAAAAGGCCTGTGTATAGTTCACTGGGTTTATGATTAAGTCAGAACAACAGCAAAATTTTCTTAAATTGGAATTTTCCAATGGTTTGTGAAAGCTTGGCATAAAAGCCTACTAAAAAGCTGATTTACAAAGTGATAGAACCTTTATATAATTATGCCCCAAAAAAACCCTTTAAGTAATATTTAGTAAGAAACTTCATTGTAAAGGTTAATAATTTCATCAAAGAGCTTTAAGGAGTGTTAATGCATAGAAACAGAATTATACAGAGCTACTGATTTAAAGGACTTCTCTTCTGGGCTCAAGGTAGTACAAAAGAGTACTACTGATTCAAGTGAAGTGATTTGTTATGGAAAGGAAGAGAAAGAAAAAAATTTAAAAATTAGGGAAGGTAACAAACTAGTAAGGCATTACATTTCTTCTCTCAGTCTGTTTAGAAGCTAATATGTGAAACCTGCTCTACATCTGGGTTTTCAAAACTTGAGTATCACCTGAGAAGCTATTTAAAGACCACAAATACCCATGTGCCTCTACGGATGTAGTGCCCAGGCACCTGGGGTTTTGTTTTAATTACCCAGGATTCCAGTGCCCAGTGAGGTTTTGGAACCACTGGATTAGATGACCCTCAAGGTTCCTTTTGCGTCCTTGAGTTAAAATTTCCAAGTGACAATTCTGTGTCAAAGGAAGTGAAGATTGCGTTTGGCTACATACTACATGGCAGCCACTGTCATGTTCCACTGAGGAAAAGAAAGCATCCTTAATTTGTCTCAACAAGCAATTGTAACAACAGGTGCTATTTACTCAAATTACTTGACTGCGTATCTGCTCCCTCCTTCCCAAACGCTTCTCTAACTTAGTCTACTCAACAGCCACTCAGGGGCGCCTTGGTGGCTCAGTCAGTTAAGCCTCCAACTTCCGCTCAGGTCATGATCTCACGGTTCGTGGGTTCAAGCCAGTGTCAGGCTCTGTGCTGACAGGTCGGAGCCTGGAGCCTGCTGCGGATTCTGTGTCTCCCTCTCTCTCTGCCCCTCTCCTGCTCACACTCTGTCTTTCTCTCAAAAATAAATAAAACATTTTTAAAAAAAAGAAGAAAAACTAAACTTCAGAGTGGTGTACGTTCTACTCTCTCCAATACAGAGAAAGGCAGCTCCTCAGATTAACTCAGAGCTGTAATGTCCAGCCACTCAAAGGGCCAAGTTCTTGTTTTTATTCTCTGCACATTTTCAATTAACACGAAGTGTTTTAGAGGAAGAGTGGGGGAACCTCAGAAAGATGTGCAAAGAATTTCTTCAAAAACGGGCTAAAGTGTAAATAAAGCCCCTCCAGCTTTTCTTCCTAGAAAGGGCCCACGACAAAACTATCTGAGTAAGGAGCAAAACCGATTTAGGTTATTCCTCATATACCAATAATGTTTCATCACTAAACATGAGATGTCTGGCTGGCTAGGATAGAGTCTGACCTCTTCCTAATGCTGCCCAACCCTAAGCAGAGCCTGCAGTTAGGTTCTAACCACACAGGATACTAGCTTCTCCTCTGCCCCCCTCCTCCATAGCAAGCAGAGTTATTCTGAGTAAAAGACGTAATTAAGAACCTACAATTAAATGTCGAGGATATTCTTAAATCCAAAACGTTTAATGGCTGACGTTCTGCTTTTTTCACTTCTCTTCATTCTCCCAATTTATGTAGGTATAAGAAAGCTCCGTTTTACATGTGGTTAAAAACATCTTAAGTGTCTAGCAGGAGATTAAAACCACTAACAAATGGCAGGCTAGGATTTTCACTCCGCTCTTCCGACTCTTAAGTACAAAACCTTCATTTCCACATCCTCTTGGCGTCCCTCCTCCCCTAACAGAGTGGCCCAGTGGAAAGGGGGTTGATACTGCCCAGCAGAGACAGAAAAACAGAAAGCCTGATAGAAAACAACCTTCCCCCATCCTAGTGTTTAACTGTGCCATACCCATTAGCTACAACAGGATCCTAAGGGTGTGAGGGGAAAGGAACCAAAAGCAGGAAGGAAGCAGAAAAGTCCGAACAAATATAAACTCTCGGCTTTCAAAACGGCAGTAGCGGGAGGACCTCTAACAGCAGCTCTGCCCCTCAAACCTTTCCCCGGCCTCAGGAGGGCCGCTAGCTTTCTCCCCTTCTGCATCGTACAGTTCAGACTGGAGAGGAAAAGGGAGGCCAGCGGTCCCCCGGGACGAGCTCCCTTCCGCCCCCAGAAAAGCAGAGCAGCGCCCAAGGAGAAATTTGCTGCCTCCGGTTCGGGCGTGGGGGAGGGCAGCGCTCGAGGCCTCCAGGCCGGGGTGCTGAGCTGGCGCGCACTGGCGCGGGAATGGCTAGCAAGCCCGGTCCGTAAGTCATCCCGATTTGACACCCGGGCTCCCACTTACCTACGTCCCTCGCTGCCGGCACCTGCCCCACCGCGGGTTCAGATACTGCGGCAGCTCAGACTGAGGCCCCGCCTTCGCCAGCTCTAGGGGACCCCGGACAGCGAGGAGGCGTCCGGCCTGCTCACAGTGGCCACGGCCACCGAGCTTCCTTTGCAGCCGCCGCCGCGACGCCGGCGCTCACTTACATCGTCACCTCCTTCCGTGCCCTTCCGCCTCAGCCCCGCCCGATCCCCGTGCGAGCAGCGGAAGAGAGAGTGGCAGCCTGGCGCTGGGGGCGTGGCTTCGCCTTCACTCCCCTTCTGGCGGCACGTTTCCCCGCCCCCGGGACGTCCGCCTGCCGCGTCCTGCCGCGCCACCTGGACCCTTACGGGCGCCTCCCTGCGGGGAGGAGGATTGGTAGAAAAAGTATCTGGAAATAGGAGAGGCTCGGCAGGGTTGCTTTGAGATTTCTCTGCTCAGCCGCCTCTCAACTTTATAACCCCAAAAGGGCCGAGGCAGACCACAACTACTATATGGGCGCTCCCTCCGCTAATCCCTTTTCCCTTTGGCCAAAAGCGAAAGACTACATTCCTGCTCTGGATGCACTTTAAGGCTTGGCCCAAGCTTTTCTTTTCTGGTTTTCCCGTGATCTTTTCCGTTGGTATAGTAATGTGCTTCTTCATCTCTGCTTGGCCTCAGGGAACTTCCCCTGGAAAGCAAAGCTGGGTCTTATTAACGTTATAGCCCCAGCACCCAACAGTGTCTGGCCTATAAGTGCTTATTTAGCAAGTGTTCAATAAAACTATTATTTTCTTACTTACAAGAGAGGAAAGTGACTTCAGCCTGCTATAATGAAGCACTATTCACTCAACAAACTTTTTTTTTTTTAACGTAAACACGAAGTAGTCTTCCTCTTGGAAGCCCTCAGTCTAATTGTGGGGAGTCATACATGGATAATACAATGTCTAGACAGAAAATATAGTAGCAGAAATGAATTCAGTTCTGAACATTCGATTTGGAATAGTGTGGAGATGGATACAAATGGGTATTAAGGGTGGGGTGCTTGGTACCCTGCGCTCAGTAGGAAATTCTCAGGCATTGTCTCTTCAATTGTAGTTTTTGCTTCATTCCCCTCCTTTCCTCTGGGATTCCAAGTACATGTGTAAGATTATTTGACCTTGTACATCATGTGTTCACTCTGTACCCTCTTTCTTCTCACTTGATGCTTCAATTTGAATGTTTTCTATTTTCCTATCCTTTGAGTTTCCTAATTCTCTCTTCTGTGATCTTCAGTTATTTGTCAAATCTGTACAGAGTTCTTAATTTTTAATAATGTATATTCAGGGTTTTGATTTTTTACATTTTATGTAGATTCTAGTTATCTGTTGAAAGTCTCCATCTTTTGGGACACTCAGTCGGTTGAGCGTCGGACTTCGGCTCAGGGCATGATCTCACGGTTCATGGGTTCGAGCCCCGCAACGGGTTCTGTGCTGACAGCCAGCTCAGAGCCTGGAGCCTGTTGCAGATTCTGTGTCTCCCTCTCTCTCTGACCCTCCTCTGCTCATGCTGTCTCTCTCTCTCTCTCTCAGAAATAAATAAAAACATTTTTTAAAGTCTCCATCTTTTTCATTTTGTTAACCATTTCTTCTGTTTTTCATATCATAGCTACCACCCCCTCCATCCTTATTTGCTAATTTCCACTTTTGATCATCTGTTGGTTTGGTTCAGTGATTCATTATTCTCTATTGATTATCTGTCACATTTTCCTACCACTTCACATGCTCAGTAGGTAATGTTTTCTTGTGTACATAAGAGAATTGTAGAGCCACCACATAGTATCATCCACCAGTGAGGATTCCGCCTTCCCTCTGTTAGGCTGGTAGAGGGGCTAGTCATCACAGTCTAAGCAGGGATTGAGGTGGGTCTTGGCAAGTTTGCCCTCCTAGACTCATTCTACCTCTTATTCATCCCTCAGGTGTAGCCCAAGTTTTTGATAGAAAATCTGTCTCCTCAGCCCTGAAAGACTATAGTACTTCCAGTTCATTCCCTCTGGGGCTTTGAGCTTAGCTCTTTAGCCTCCAACTGATTCCGCTTCAAAATATGAGAAATGTCTTGCTGAGCTGAGAGAGAGAGAGAGGGAGAGATTGAGAGAAGTCTTGAGGGAGAGATTAGCCATGTGATTGAGGAGGCCGTGTCCCTCTAATGGGGTATGGTTTCCTAAGCACCATGACTTTAAAAAAAGTTTTGGTTCAGGCCCACAGCCTCCCAGGCAGCTCTCAACTCAAAAAATGCCCTACATGGAAAACTAGCCATAGCTATGCACCGGGGCGCTTCTACTTTCGATCAGTCCCAGTAGCCCACTAAAAGTTCCTCTGCATTTTCTTTGCCCCCATCAATTGTCTCTGCCTTGATTAAGACTGATCCCCAGCCTGCACCTAAAATCAGCAAATGTTTCCAGGAAAGAAAACAGCTAGTGATTATCAATTTACCTTAGAAGGGCTCTCCCCTCTCTGGAATTTTCGTTTACCTAAAATTAGGTAATAAGTCCTTCTTCACAGCTCTCTGATACATTTTAAACTATGATATTTTTAACTTATTCTGCATTTTCTAAGGTTGGTAGCAGGAACATTGTCCTTTTTAGGAGATTAAAAAATAATAATAACCATAATGGAGCTCTTACCATGTATTCAACTTTTTATGGGCATCATAACATTTAACTTTGACAACAAACCCTTGATATGGGAATTTTTCTATTTTTATAAATGAAAAGACAGAAAATAGAGTTAGTCATAGGCCTAGAGGCATATAGCTAGATCCATCTAATTTTAAAGTTCCTTAAAAAATATTTATTTTCCTTTCCCTTTAGTGTGAAATAGTCTACAACTGCACTATAAAAAATAGCCACTAGCCATATGTAGCAATTTTAATTTAAATTAATAAAATTAAAAGTGCAGCTCCCCAGTTACACTAGGTGCATTTCATATGCTTAATTACTATATGTGGTTAAAGGCTACCATAATGGAAGGCAAAAATATAAATCATTTCCGTCATTGCAGAAAGTTCTACTGGAAGGTGCTACTCTTAAATTTTTATAGAAAGAATAAAGGAAGATTTTTAGAGAAAGGTACATAAGAATGAAATATTTTTTGAGTTCTTGCATATTTGAAAAATTTTTGTGATCTGGGGCGCCTGAGTAGCTCAGTTGGTTGAGTGTCTGACTTCGGCTCAGGTCATGATCTCAAGGTTTATGAGTTGGAGCCCCACATCAGGCTCTCTGCTGTCAGCCTGCTTTGGATCCTCTGTCCCTCTCTCTATCTCTGCACCTCCCTCGCTCACACTTTCTCTCTCTCAAAAATAAATAAACATTTAAAAAAAGTTGTGATATGCATGCCTTTTTTATTTTAATTTTTTTGCATGCCTTTATTTTTGAATAATGATTTTGTAACAGGATTGTCACACAGAGAGTCATGACACTGAGGCTTTTCTTTCCGGGAAGCAACTTTATTCCTGCCGGCACCACTCAGTTGGGTTTGTACCCGAAGAAATGAGCCCCAAATGCCACGTGGCATAGTTTTTTTTATATAGTTTTCACTTCTTTGTCTCCCATATATGGTAACATACTGTTGTGCCCGAATCGTGAGTCTCCTGAGACCTCCAAGGAGCCGTCACCAATGCAAGTACATAAGGGTCTTTATTACAAGCTCGAGCAGGGGATCACCCATTTACCGGCGCAGCGGCAGCAAGGAGAAGCCCCGAACAATGGCGAGCAGGGTTTTTATGGGGTAAGGGACGGAAGTGTTACAGTGCATACGTTGTACGTTTTGCATCATCACATAAGCACCAATTATAATCGTACAACACCATGGTTATAGTTTTGACCATTCAGTATCCGTGAGGCGTCCATTACTTTTGGCGGGACCCAATCATGACCTTTGAGAATCCTTTGAAAATGACCAATTATAAGGTGAGCTCAAAGGGCCTACCTGGGGTTAGGCAAGCAGTGAGTGATTGGCTAGTTGGTACAGAGTAACTACCTGCAGTTCCCAGCCCTGACTCAGACCACAGGAATGTTACACATTTCTTTTGATTGGCTGATCCGAGGGTGGTCCTGAGGGTGGCTTCAGCTGAAGCTTTTCCTGGAACTGGGCTACGTGCAGCCCAAGGTTGCTCTTAATGGAGGACTCAATTTCAGGCTCCTCAAAACAAACATGTAGTCTAATTAAGTGGCCTCATGTTACAAGGTCGTGAGGGATGTTGTTAGGTTGCCTTGAGGCTTTTTGTTTCGTTTTGTTTTTGTTTTTCTTTCCTTAAGGAGGTGAACCTACCACATTCCCCCCCTTTGATGTTCGGACCCCTCTATTTTTGGTCAAAGAGCATCATCCTGGTTTAGAGGTTTACATTTTTATAACATTATTACATGAGTGGCCGTCCTTTTTAACTTATGGGCCTCAATGAGACCGGTGACAGACCATACAACTGGGGAACTAAGCAAGGTAGGATTAAGCAACCTCCCAGAATTAGGAGGAACATTTTTATGAGAGTTTTGAATCCCCTGAAAGTTGAAAAACGTTCTCTAAATAACTCCCCAGGGTTTTAGCCATTCCAGGTCTGGACGGGGATATGAGCAGTCCTTTTCATTTGATTTGTGATCTCTTCTATGGCTTTCTTCTCATTATCTATCTGTAGGCAGCAGTTGCTTAGGTTAAACTTTTTATAACTTTTTTCCTCAGAAGCAGGTAGGTAATCTAAGGCCAAGCAATTTTGGTAGATAGCATTGCACATTTTGGTTTGTTGCTTGGCTAGTAAGTTAACAGTTCTGGCAATTTTATTGGTTATAACTTTTATAACTCCTTGTAGTCTGATTATGCGGTTTAGCATGTAAATGGGAGGGTGATAGCCCCAGGACCCATCCTCTGCCTAGGTGGCAGGGCCATAATATTGGATTATATGCTCAGGAAGCCATTTATCATCTTTTTAATTGCCAATTTGTAAGGCACGCTGCTGTTTTTGAGTCTCCCTGTCCCCATATACTTGGACTCCCAAATGTTTCCCTCTGGAAGTGGGAGCAGGAAGAAAGATGGATGATTAGTTTCCAGCACACATGACCCTGACCAGACCGAGGGAAATACTATATAGGCTGTCCTTCTACATATCTAGTATAGTCCACCTGGGGCCTGCCATTTGATGGCTGTGTTGACATTGTCCAGGCCTCTCGGAGATGAGAGAAGTTAAACAAGGGGTGGGGACCTGGCTCAAGGTGATCTGGGGTCCCCCACCATTGGGTTTTTTGGACATTTGAGTTTTAAAATCTGTGGCCTAGGCCTGTCAAGTTTTTTTTTTTTTTAATAATTTTTTTTAATGTTTTATTTATTTCTAGGAGAGAGAGAGATAGCGTGAGCAGGGGAGGGTCAGAGAGAGAGGGAGTCACAGACTCTGAAAACAGGCTCCAGGCTCTGAGCTGGCAGTCAGCACAGAGCCCGACGCGGGGCTCGAACCAACGAACCACAAGATCATGACCTAAGCGAAAGTCGGACGCTTAACCGACTAAGCCACCCAGGCGCCCCAGGCCTGTCAAGTTTTTAACAGAGATGACAATGAACTTTTTCCTCATTAGGCAAGATAGTTTTTCCCAATAATTGAGCTTTTGAAAAGCCAAACCCTGTAGTAGGACTGGGGTATTTTGTTTTACTATAAGGTTTGTGGGGATCTAATTATCTTATGGCCATTGTTTCCCCATGTTGGTACCAATGAAGTATCCTATCCACAAAAGGAAGAAGGGTGTTAATAGAAACCTCTCACCACGTTTTAAGCCAGCAAGGGCAGCCTCGGCCTATCCTATGGCATAGAGTAGAGCAAGAATCATAACAATAGTGAGAAACAAGGCATGACAGTACATCACAATAAGGAAACAGATACAGAAAATAAGGACAGGCTTGGGGCGCCTGGGTGGCTTAGTCGGTTGAGCGTCCGACTTTCGCTTAGGTCATGATCTCGTGGTTCGTGGGTTCGAGCCCTGCGTCGGGCTCTGTGCTGACTGCCAGCTCAGAGCCTGGAGCCTATTTCAGAGTCTGTGTCTCCCTCTCTCTCTGACCCTCCCCTGCTCACGCTGTCTTTCTCTCTCTCTCCTAGAAATAAAAAAAAAAAAAAAGAAAGAAAGAAAGAAAGAAAGAAAGAAAATAAGGACAGGCTTTTGTTTCACCAGACTGTTGATTCGTCAAGTTTCTGTGTGCATGGAGTAGTCAGCTTCTGGAGTGACTGAAGTAGGGCTGCAGTCTCCTGGAGCCCCTGGAGTTGCAGATTGCTTCTTCTGTATGGTCAGCTTGCACGGCGTTGATGGATGAGAAATGTACTCCCAGTTTCAAGATGCTGGCTTCACTCTGCTGTAGTAAATCCAGGGATCCACTCCAGCTACCTTTACTGCAGTAGGGGTGGACAAAATGACAGTGAACAGGCCCTTCCAGAGGGGCTTTAGGGGTTGGACACTTTATTCTTTTATCCATACAACGTCTCCTGGTTTAAAAAGGTGAGCGTCTGTGGTCAGACTCACAGGTAATTGCTCCCTGACCCAGTGGTATAGGTGATTAGGGTAGAGTGAAGGGCCCACATCTGTTGCCTTAGGGTTTGTTGGCCTAACTCATTTAGATACCCCCTTATGCCCTTGATAATAGGGGGAGGGCACCCATAAAGGATTTTATAAAGAGAGAACCCCATCTGCTTCTTTACCCTCCCATTTGCAGCTGCAGTCGGCCTCCCCGAAAGCCCCTTATCCCTCCCTGCTTAATGTTAACCCTTTCCCTATTTATTTCTCCTCTGGAATAGGGCCTGTAACTGCTGTTAGGGAACAGGGACAATGACCATTCTGGCTTCTTCAAGCTGATAAGGGATGGTGTGGGAGTACAGCAGTTAGAGGCTACCCTAGGGTTGGTCAAGTGGCCCACAGTATGGT
Source organism: Hyaena hyaena (assembly GCF_003009895.1). NCBI lineage: Eukaryota > Metazoa > Chordata > Mammalia > Carnivora > Hyaenidae > Hyaena > Hyaena hyaena. The sequence goes on from NW_024081015.1 coordinate 623,689, forward strand.
TCTACAGGAAGGTTGGCAGCAGGCATAAGGTGGCATAAACATTAGAAGACACAAAGAGAAAAACACAAAGTAAAGATTATACTGACCAACAATATGGCATCTTAAAGTGTCTCCAGTTTTTAAACCTTTCAAACAATCTAGGAGAGCCCCTGACTTTGTAAACCACCTATGTCAGGGAATCTCTTATAACCCAGGTGATGGAGAAGCAGGAACAGAAAGTAACCAATGGTGGCTCTATTTCCAAGAGTTTGGCCCTAACTTAATTTAAAAAAAATTTTTTTAAGCATCAAATGCTTGTGAGGTGTTATTTAGAGTTTTGCTAGTTATTTAGAGTATAAGCAGACAGTGCTTTATCTTGAGGTGTAAAACTTTTCTAAGAGCCAGGAGTTCTACTAGAGAAAGAGTCAAGGCAACTATTTACCACTATTAATTTGTGAGTTTTTAGGTAAGCCAAATCTGGGTATTGGTTTATAAAGAAGAATTTTTATTACTTTTTGCGCCTTTTCTGTCTTGTTGGGGAAAGCCTTTACCCAATTAGCAAAGGTATTAACCCATAGCAACAGATGTTGGAATTTCTTTGTCCTTGAATGAGTGAAACCTAATTGTTAGTCTTTCCTGGAGAGCCTCGAGTTTTTTGATTGCCTGGGAGAGCAAGTTCATGATTGAAAGGATTATTTCTAAGACATACTTCACAGGTTGATACTACTTGTAGAACTGTCCTTGACAAATTTTTTTCCAGTAAGCATCCTTTGGGCCATTTGATACGTTTTGTCCCTCCATAAATGAAAGGCCTGATGCTGTGTTTTAATAATCTTCTAGCTCTGTGAGCTTGGTAACTGCCCTGCTCTGTTTGTAACCATTCCAAGGGCTGGAGACAGTGTCTATGAGTCAGACCCCAGTTTATTTGGGGGGGGGGGAGAGGAGGTGCGATTGAGTCTCCATTAATAATTGATATAGCAGGCAAACTATTTTCCTAAACCTTGGTATTTATAGCCTACAGTATCCAGTAATTTCCAAAAACTCACATAATTATTTCTCTGTCCTGGAGTTAGTAGCACCATAGTCTTTAATTTGGTTATAATGTCCCTTTCTAGCAAGGGAGTAAGGCTCTCTGGCATTATCAGGAAAGAATGAGAAAAAATTAGTTTTCCCCATATACATCCCAGGGGCTGAGAGAAGAAATTAATTAGAAGTTTTCCAGAGATGCCTCTAATCACCATGCTGCGTTTGAATAGTTGGCCTGGAGTGGAAAGGAGAACAGAAAATGTTAAGAAGGAAATCAACCAGATTTCCTTCTGTATTTAGAGTTACCCGAGACTCTGGGTTTCTGGTAGACAGTTGGTTTAGGGGAGCCACTGTGAAGAGCTCCAAGCCCCGGTTAGTCCCTTCCATGGACATTGGTTATCTGAGCCCTCACAGATAGAAGTCCTCAAGGGCATTCAGATCTCTAGTAATTGTTTCCATACAAGGGACATGGCTTATGGGGTTTTAATTTTGGTTGTCCCCTCTGAGGATGTCCTCATTTCAGTGTTTAGAATGGCCATATATATGGCACTTGGTGCCAGGACCTTGGGAAGTCCAGTCTTACAAAGTATGTAAAGCCACAACCAAAGGCTCAGATTTTTTTTAAAGCCTCCTTTTCTGTTTTCTGTTTGTTTGCTTGTTTGTTTGTTTGCTTGTTTGTTTGCTTTATTTTTATATTTTGTTTGCTTGATCTTGGTTGTAATGTTGCAGCAAGTACTCAGCGTCCAGGAAGAAACAAGCCACACACCCTCAGGGAATCAGAAAAGACTATTTTTTGTGTACCAGTATCAACCTAGCAGAGTCACCTCCAAAGGCTGAGCCCCAAACCGTGGCATCAGCCTCCTTTTATGGCTGGGATGGTAGCAGGTTGAGAAACCAAAGAAAAAGGGGAGAGGGTCCTTATCAGTGGTGCTACACAGGTAGTTGCTGGAGGCAGGAGGCAAACAAAAGACAAAGGGGAGGGGGCACTTATCAGTGGTGCTGTCCAGGCAGCTGGTGGACACTGGAGGAAAACAAAATTATAGAAGCCAAAAGTATGCAAACGGAGTATCCAGCCTAGAGCATCTGGCTGGCCCCTTTTATCTCATTTTTTACAGGCTTTTCTTCTCATTCTCCACTCTTGATTCTCAAGCTGCTATAGCAGACTTAGAGAAAATCCACTGGGGGGTTGGGGGGGGGCACAGGGAACCCTTTGCTGCCATGAGAAGAGGGATGAAGACCGTTCTGGCTTCTTCCTGCTGGAGAAGAATGTCGAAGGGAGCGGTGAGGCAGCTAGGAGAGTGGCAACAGCTAGAATGGTCCAACTGGAGCATCATCTGGGGTTTTATAGCTTCTAGATGAGAGGAAACAAGCCTGCTTAGCATATTAAGAATATAAGGACTGAACAGAAGGGCTATGACAAGCTTTAGGAGAGGACCAGCCTAGAGAGGAGCCAGGATACCCAATTCCATATGTTGCTCCAAGAGTTCCATGGGTCTGCTACTTCCTGTCTTCATTAGTTGGTTCGCTCCCTTCATTGCTGGACCATATCTTGGACTATCCCTGATTGGTTGACATAGAAGCAACATTCTTCATTTGGGAAGAGACATAGTCCTCCCCTTTGCAGTTAGCAGGTCCAGCCCTACAGCAAACAGGATAGCAACAAGTATGGAAAAAGAAATGGGTAGGGGATGATAATGAAATCAGAGAGAGCAATTTGTTATAGTTCATTTACGCTGCTTGGTGATTTTCCTCAAGCTTCTGGTTACAGAGAGTTCTCAGGAGGACTGAGATCTTGGAGGCCGCTGATCATCTGCTAAACTTTGTAGAGGATTATTCTGGTTAGCAGTTCCTTTCCATTTCAAGTGGTTGTCAGGTGACAGGTGGGCTGCCTTTACTGGAGAATGGTGGATCCCAGCCGTTAGTCCTGCAACCTTGAGAGCTGTGGGCATGGTTGGCACAACTAAATAAGGTCCCTTCCAGGTAGGTTTAAGTGGTTCACTTTTCCAATATTTTATCCAAACCCGACCCTCAGGTTTGTGGGAGTATACAGTTATTCCTAGGGAATAGATATCCTGTCTGTCACCCATCTATATATCTCAAATACAGTTTTCCCTAGTCCTTGTAGGTATTTTTGTGTTTCTCAATTCCCTAGCTCTGTCAGGTCCCCCTTGAATTTGACTAGTGGAGGAGGTCTTCTATATAGGATCTCAAATGGGGAGAAGCCTATTTTTGCCCAGGGTGTACAGCATATTCGGAGAAGAGCTAGGGGTACTATATCTGCCAGGGCACGTTAGTTTCCTGATATAGTTTTGTCATGGCTAATTTAAGGGTTCAGTTCATACATTCCACTTTCCCTGATCTCTGGGGCCAAGAGACTTCATGTAAGTTCCATTGGATACCTAGGGCTTTGGCTACTTGCTGCCCCACCTTGGTCACAAAAGCTGGGCCATTGTCTGAGCCTATGGTTTATGGCATTCCATGTCTGGGAATGATATCCCTTAGCAAGGCCTTGGTTACTTCTCTTGCCTTTTTGGTGTGTGTGGGAAAGGCTTCAACCCAGCCTGAAAATGTGCAGATGAATACTAAAAGATATTTGTATCCTTCACTAGGTCTTATTTCGGTAAAAGTCTACTTCTTCTAAATCTTCAAAGGGTGTCTGACCACAGCGTTGGATTCCCATGGGTCCAGTGGGGACTTGTTCGGTGTTATTTTGAGCACAGAGGAGGCAGCGTTGAGAGACGAAGGCACAGTGGAATAGGAGTCGAGCAATTACATAGTAACAGCTCAATAAGTTTTCAAGGGCGGCTTTCCCTAGGTGGTTGAGCTCATGCTGTTGGAGAACCACCTGGTAGCTGCTCTGGTAGATAGACTCTTGGGTCTGGAAGTACCCACCATCCTTCTTTTGTCTGGCCTCCTTTTTCCTGCTGTGCCCATTTTGTTTCTTGGATCATGTACTTTGGGGAAGTTGGCAGTTGTGGGGCCAGAATGACTTTTGAAGGTGTTGTTTGTTCTCCAGCTGCTTGTTGAGCTGTGGCATCAGCTCTTTGGTTATCTTCTGACACTGAGTTCTTTCCTCTTTAGTGTCCCTTGCAGTGGATGACTGTACCTCCCACGGTTCCCAGACTGCCCTTAATAGTTTTAGGATTTCTTCCCGATTTTTTTATTTCTCTTCCTCCTGTGGTCAAAAGTCCTCTTTCCTTCTATAGAGCCCCATGTACATGTACAGTGGCAAAGGCATAGAGCGAGTCAGTATCTATATTGGCCCATTTGTCTTTGCTGAGTTCTAGTGCTCTTACTAGGGCCCACAGTTCTGCTCTTTGGGCTGACCACACTTGTGGAAGGGCTTTTGCTTCGATGACCTCAAAATCAGAGACTACTGCATAACCAACATATCTTTTGCCTTCGTACATGAAGCTGCTGCCGTCAGGGTACAGGATGAGGTCAGGATTCTGTAAGGGCCTGTCTGATAGGTCGGGTCGGCTAGGATAGACCTTAATCAAGTACCTCTAGACAATCATGCTCTGGAGGCCCCACCGCTGCGGGCAAGAAAGTGGCAGGGTTTAGAGTTTTTACAGCTTCCAGTCTTATTTGTGGGTTCTCACATAGCAGTCCCTGATAGTGTATCATCGAGCATGCCTTAGCCAGTGTTGCCCTCTGGCATCCATCGAGGTAATAACAGAATGGGGAACCTTAACGTTTAGGTTTTGCCCCACCGTGAGTTTGTCTGCTTCCTTGATTAAAAGTGTGGTGGCTGCTAGTGCCCTCAGACAGGGTGGCCTGTGCTTCTCAGAGTAGGGTGGCATGTGGTGTTTCCAGTAGAGGCAGTCAGTAGTTGAGAATGGTTGGTAGTAGAAAATTGATTCCCCCTCTTGTAGGGGCCCATCGGGGCCTATTCTCTGGGGACCCATAGTCTCCCACAATGGCATCTGCATTGCCATTGGGGGCCTTGGACCTTGAGCCGGGGACTCAAGGTGTCTTCCTACTGGTTCAGGTGTCCCTGGTTGGGGTGGGCTGGCTGCTGGCAGGGCATGTGACAGATGGGCATGTGCTATCAGGCAGGCAAGATTCCCTCCCCTCAATTGATGGGGCGCTGGGGACATATCATGGCAGAAATGCAGGGACTTCTGAATTTTCTTGGAGGATGGGGAGCATTGTTTTTCTGCTGTGAAATCTTCTTCTTGGCCTGTACCACTAAGATCCTACATTGTCCCTTACTATTAATGCAGAACCAGACCCAAGGAGGCTTGACTTGGGCTACGTCCAGCCATTGATCAATGTATGGGAATTGATCTGGGTGGCCAGGGTTTCCACTAACTCATTTATAAACAGCTTGGGCTGTGGGGACATCTGGGGTGCCCTCAGGGGGCCAGGCTACACCAAACGTGGGTCATTCTAATTCCCAGAGGGTGTGTTACTTCCTGGGGGGCCAATTTGACACCATAGTCACTTGAAAATCTCTTTTTAAAATTCTTAATCATGCCTTCCAAAACAATTGGTTTTGAGGAATTTTCCCCCATCCTGGTATCCTAGATAGATCCCTCCCAATGTACAGTGTCACAGGACAATCATGAGGGAAGAGGTCACCTCATCCTCCTGGTCACTCCCTTCTCAGGGATTTAGATGCCTCTTAGCATTGGCAGGTTAGTATAAACCTCTGACTTGGATCAGGCCTCTGAGGACCTGATTCTGCCTAGAGCTTAATGAAGTCATCATGGAATCACAGGCTCTGTAGACAGACCATGGAGACGTGCACTTACACACACATTCAGACAGAATGCAGACTTCCACCCAGGACTTCCCTGTCCTATGTGGTGCCTGTGTCACCAGGGAGGTGATCAGACTCCCCTTCTGCCTCTAGGGCGGGCCTGAACATGGTCCTGGGTCTCCGGGGAAACTTACCTGATCTGATGTCCCATCCTGGCAGAATTTTCTGATTCCTCCTGGAGTCCATCCAAGCGCATTGGAGGGTTACTACTGCCAGGCCTATGGAGGGTCAGGGTCCAGTGAAATCACTGGCGGTGTGCCTTCCTTTCTGACACAGGGCCCTCAAAGAGTGGCCTCTCTGCTGGCCTCCAGCAATGGTGGCTCAAGGGGCCAGCACAGCTGTCAAGTTTCCTGGACCATGCACCAAATGTTACAGCCGGTACTTAGTGTCCAGGAAAAGACAAGCCACATGCACTAGAAGAGTCAGAAAAAACTGCTTATTGCACATCGGTGCGGGCCCAGTGGAGTCACCTCCAAATGGTGAGGTCTAAGCCTTGGCATCAGCCTCCTTTTATGGCTGGGATGATAGGGGGTTGAGAGACAAAAGAAAAAGGGGAGAGGGTCCTTATCAGTGGTGCTATCCGGGTAGTTGGTGGACACAGGAGGCAAACAAGATTACAGAAGCCAAAAGTATGCAAGGGGTGTATCTGGCATCTGACTAGCCCCTTTTACCTTGTTTTTACTAGCTTTCCTTCTCATTAATATACGAAATTGGTAGCTCATAAGAAGTCCTCCAGGGTCCATTCAACCCTAGAAGGGACCTCCTCGAGCTGACCTGGTCTTTCTTGTTTTTTCTTACTCCTCTGTTCCTTTTCTGCAGGACCTTGGGGGTATTGATTGTGACCAAGCAAGACTTTTATTTTTATTTTGGCCAACAGTAACTTATACATTGATCATTGGTCATTGAGGGAGGGGGTTAAAGGGCCAAAGCCAAGGTCTATTCCCCTGCCTTTTTCAACAATGCCCACATAAATATACTTCAGCCATGTGGATATCCATGTGGCATACTATGGGATAAGTTTAGTAATATTGCTACCATGTATCTTAGTAAAAGCCCTTTATATATCATCCATCCCTCATATGGCAGAGGCATCCATTCCTGTGCTAAATAGGAACAACATAAATGTGGAAGATTTGGAGGCCGGCACCAAGGGTATTGCCATCGTTTTTCCAGCCTTTGGATCAAAGGTGAAAGAATTTTAATCTTAACCCAGTGTACTTTTAAAATCCACTTATTTAGCCTTAGTCCATCCTGACCACATATAAAATTTCTTTTTAAATATGTTCCTTCAAGAATCTTCTACAACTTTTCTTTGTATTTAGATTTTGTCCCAAGCCATTTCTCTCCAAATAACAAGTCTCATTTAGGATAAAATTCCTTTCTTTTACCTTTAACAAAGATATATTTCTATTTTTTATATCTTTCTTCTATATATCCTACTTTTCTACATACAGAGTTGCTTTTCTTATTTTAATAGTTTTAACTACATTTAGCAGAATTTTAACTCTTAGAAACCGTAGTCTCCAGTGAAAACTAAATAGTAACCGTTTGTAAATTCTATGTTACATCAAAAATTTTTAGATGGCAAACTTATGAATCTATTAAGTATAAAGCATGTTTTTCAACAGATCCAAATATCCATAGTTTTTTGTAACAAGTCAAAAGCACAGACCTACATCTAACAATTAGTGCTTTAGTCTCTTATCTCATTAGATATCAACGAATTTAATCCCAGTTTATTATGCGAGTAAAAAATTTAACATTTTAGGTTAACAAAAACTTTGAAAGCTATCTTAACAATTACCCATAAAAATTATGAGACAAAGTTAACCATTACTTTAAGTCATCCTTTTGTTAACAACTTGGCACAAAGATAACATGAGCTTATTTGACCTTCAGCAAAGCTAGGTAAAATAAAAGTTTTCTTTATTGTTGATAAACATTGTGTATCTCAAACCAACAAACTTAAATTAGCTTACACATGGAATACGTTTTACTTGGGGCCACATAAGACAATTTGTTCCCCATGGTTAATTTTTACCTAGAATGTTGGTGGGGAAGTCTGAAGTTGGTGGTCTTCACTTCTTGACATCTAGGGTGGGAAGAAGACCTGATGGTGCCTGAGGCATTGAGGAGCCAGTTAAGCAGGCCATCCCCCCCCCAGGTGGTGCAGAAAAGGAGGTGGAGGCGTGGGAGGTGAAGGAAGGCAGAAGATGAGAGGTGCCAGCAGAAGGCAGAGAAAGAGAATTCCTAGTTTTAAATCTTGTCAGCTCAGACAGAGGAGTAGACTCCAGGTTTCTTTTCATTTGTTTTGTTTTCCAATAGTGGAATTAGGCAGTCCAAGTCAGTCAGGAGAAGACAGGGAATTTCCCTGAAACAAAATAGAGTTTCAGCAGCTGCTTGGGACTATTCTGAGGTAGAATAACCAGAGACAGTTGGCTCTAATTATCATAGTCATTGACCAAGAAAATGAATAGGAGACAAGTCCCCACACACAGTCACACCGTGACTCCAACCCGCCGCCCAGCAACCTGCAACTTAGAGTTGCAGCTTCATTCCTTGTCCCTTGTGGAACTACTAGGGAAACTCTGGAGGTGATCAGCCTCCCCTTCTGCATCTTAGGGGCAAAATAATCCCAGGTTCTTACCAGTCTGATGGGCACCATTCCCTGAGCTGGTTTCTGAGCCTCAAGGGTTCCGTTGGAGCAGATTGGGTCCTCACCCTGGCATGCCAGGACTAGTCTCTTGTGGATCAAGTGGATCAAGTGGTTTGCTGGCGCCAGGTGAGCTGCCTCTCCTGGCCCCCAGAGCTTTGTTATCCCCAGTGGCAAAGAAGGTGGAGATGCACTGTCTCCGAATCCCGGATGAGCCCCCAACTAATGTACCAGGATTCTCGCACATAGAGTGGTGACACTGAGGCTTTTCTTTCAAGGAAGCAATTTTATTCCTGCCAGCACCACTCAGTTGGGTTTATACTTGAAGAACTGAGCCCTGAACACCATGTGGTGTAGTATTTTATATATTTTCCTCTTCTTTGTCTCCCATATATGGTAACATACAAACATGTAGTCTGATTAAGTGGTCTCATGTTAAGAAGGTCGTGAGGGATGTTGTCACATATGCCTATAACCAGGTTGCCTTGAGGTTTTTGGGGTTTTTTTTCCTTTTCTTAGGGAAGGGACCCTACCACAATTTCCCTGAATGTAGAATCCTAGGGTGACATTTTCTTACATTAAGGATTTCAAGGACTTAATACAATCTTTTAGTGTTGAATGTTGCTATAGGAAGTCTAAAGCCAGTCTTATTTCTTTGCAATGACTTTATTGAATTACATATTCTGGATACAAATACTTTATCAAATATACAAGTTGCAAACATTGCCCCATTATGTAAGTTTTCTTTTCACTTAAAATTAATGTTTTTTAAATTTATTTCTGAGAGAGAGAGAGAGAGAGAGAGAGTGTGTGTGAGCAGGGGAGGGTCAGAGAGAGAGGGAGATACAGAATCTGAAGCAGACTCCAGGCTCTGAGCTAGCTGTCAGCACAGAGCCTGACGCGGGGCTTGAACCCACGAACCGTGAGATTGTGACCTGAGCCGAAGTAGGACGCTTAACCGACTGAGCCACCCAGGTGCCTCTTTTTTCACTTTCTTAATGGTATCATTTGCAGCATAAGAGTTTTATATTTTGAATAGTTAAATTTGCCTTTTATTTTATATTGCCTCACGTGCTTTTATAGTCTTATCTAAGAAACCATTGCTCCACTGAAAGATCATAAAGACTTATTCCTATTATTTCTTTTATTTATTTATTTACTTACTTATTTATTTATTTTGAGGTGGGGGGAGAGAGAGAGAGAGAGACAGACAGACAGACAGAGAGCTCAAGGGAAGGGCAGTGAGGGAGAGAGGATCCCAACTAAGCTCTGCATTGTCAACACAGAGCCCAGTGCGGGGCTCAAACTCATGGACTATGAGATCATGACCTAAGCCAAAATCAAGAGTCAGATGCTTAACTGATGCCATCTAGGTACCCTTCTATTATTTCTTTTAAAAGTTTTTTTGTTTTATCTCTTACATGTACTTCTGTGATCCACTTGGAATTAATATTTGTATATGGTGTAAAGATAGGGTCCAACTTCATTCTTTCTCATATGGATATTCAGTTCTTCCAGTGTCATATGTTGAAAAGACTCTTCTTTTCCTTATTGAATTGTCTTGGTACCCTTCTCAAAATTCAACTGACCACACATGTGAAGAGTGATTTCTAGACTCTAAATTTTATCCCATTGATCTTATGTCTGTTTTTATGCCATTACCACACTTTATTGATTACTGTTCCTTTTTGGATATTGTTCTTGGATTCTGAAACTTTGCTGAACACATTTATCCTAATATTTTTGTAATTGTATGAAGTCATTCCTTAGGATTATCTTTTCATAAGATCATGTCATCTGAGAATGGACATAGCTTTACTTCTTTCTATAGATACTTAATTTTTTTCTTGCAGAATAACCCTGATTAGCATCCAGCACAATGTTGAATAGAAATGGCAAGAATGGACATCTATGCCTGATCTTTCACCATTAAGTATGATATTAGTTGTGGGTTTTATAAATGGCTTTATCAGGTCGAGGAAGTTCCTTTTTCTTTTCCTAGGTTTTTTAGTGTTTTCATCATGAAGGGATGTTGAATTTTGTCAGAGGCTTTTTCTGCATCTATTGTAATAGGGTTTTGTTATTTTGCTCTATTATATTTATTCTATGAATTTGAGTGATTTTTATGTTAGACCAACCTACTTTCTAGAAATTTGGCCATTTCTTCTAGGGTATCTAACTTGTTGGCATACCATTGTTCATGGTATTCCCTTATAATTCTTATTTCTGTAAGGGTAGTAGTAATGTTCCTTGTTTAATTTTCGATTTTACTAATTTGAATCTTTTATTTTTCTTGGTCATCCTACACAGATATTTGTCAATTTTGTCAGTTTTTTCAAAGAACCAACTTTCAGTTTTGTTGATTTTCTTTATTCTATTATCTAGTTCATTTATTTTTGTTCTAATCTTTATTATTGCTTTCCTTCTGCTTGCTTAGGATTTAGTTGACTTTTCTAGTTTCTTAAGATTGAAGGTTTGGGTTTTTTTTTTTTTTTTTTTAAATATAGCCATCGGGGCTCCTGGTTGGCTCAGTCAGAAGAGCATGTGACTCTTGGTCTTGAGGTCATGAGTTCGAGCCCCAAGTTGTGGGTAGAGATTACTACAAATAAATATATATGTGTGTGTATGTGTGTGTAGATACACACAGACATATGGCCATTTACAGCTACATATTTCCTTTTAAACATGATATTAGTTACGTCCTGTAAGTTTTGACATATTCTGCTTTTGCTTTTAAGGTTTGTTTATTTATTCTACGAGAGAGAGAGAGAAAGAGAGCAAGCAGGCACATGTGAGTGGGGGAGGGGCAGAAAGAAAGGGAGAGAGAGAATCCCAAACTGGCTTCTTGCTGTCAGCTCCCACCCTGACATGGGGCTTGATCTCATGAACCTTGGGGTCATGACCCTAGCCAAGATCAAGAGTCGGACACTTAACTGACTGAGCCACCCAGGCACCCCTAAAAACTTCTTTTGAACTATGTTTTCCTTCTTTCTACTTGGACATCCCCTCTTAACCACTGTGGACTAGTGACCCAGTTTTGCATTAGCTACTCGGCCCTAATATGACACTTCTGTGAGACATTCTTGCCCATGCTGCTCCCTTGGTTGTAAGAACCACAACTCCATGAGCAAATACCTATTCACCCCCACCCCTAGCCCAGATCCTGGAATTCTGCCCCTGCCCAGCCCTGAGCAATTTCAGCATCTGAGACCATCTTCCTCAAAGGCCCTTGAGAATCACAGTGAATAAAACAAAACAATTCCTCATATCTACTTAGCTTATTTGGGTGGAAGAGTTACTCTGTGTGGATGAAGGCCCAAAGGAAGTCCCAGAAAATTAAGGTGAATATATTTTTAAAAAATGTTTATTTATTTTTGAGAGAGGAAGAGAGACAGAGTGCAAGCAGGGGAAAGGCAGAGAGAGAGGGAGACACAGAATCTGAAGCAGGCTCCAGGATCTGAGCTGTCAGAACAGAGCTCAACACAGTGCTCAAACTCACAAACCCCAAGATCATGACCTGAGCTGAATTCAGACACCCCCAGACACCTCTAAGGCTCATATCTTGAATGCCTCCCAGGAGCCTAAAGGTGTTACAATGCTGGGCACCTGCGAATCAGGATAGGCTGAGAAAATAAAATGTTCTTTCTTTTTTTTTTTAAATTTATTTCTGAGAGAGAGAGAGCGAGCATGACCAGGGTAGAGTCAGAGAGAAAGAGGCAGATACAGAATCTGAAACAAGCTCCAGGCTCTGAGCTAGCTGTCAGCACAGAGCCCAACGTGTGCCTCGAACCCATGAACCATAAGATAATGACCTGAGCCAAAGTCAGACGCCTAAACAACTGAGCCACCCAGGTGCCCCAAAATTTTCTTTCTTAAAAACATAATATTGGGGTACCTGGTTGGCACAGTTGATTAAACATCTGACTCTTGATTTTGGCTCAGGTCATGATCTCACGGTAGTGAGATTGAGCCCCATGTTGGGCTTGTGCTGAGTGTGGAGCCTGCTTAAGATTCTCTCTCTCTCTCTCTCTCTCTCTCTCTCTCTCTCTCTCTTCCTCTGCCCCTCTACCCCGTTCATGTGCTTTCTATCTCTAATAAACAAAATGAAACAAAAACATAAAAACACATAATATTAAATGCAATGTGGTACACTGGATTGGATCCTGGAACAGAAAAAAGACATTAATGGAAAAACTGATGAAACCAAATAAAGCTTGTAGTTTAACATTATTGTACCAACTTGGTTTTGACAAATGCACTGTGGCTAATAAGATGCTATTAGGGGATGCTGAATGAAGGGTAAGTAAGATCTCTGTACTATCTTTGCAACTTCTTTGCAAACCTAAAGTTATCTTAAAGTTGAAAAATAAATAATATGTATTGAGGGATTTCTGTGTGCTAGGCACTGTGCTAAGTACCATAAGTGAATTATTTCAAACAATCCTCATAACAATCCATGAAGTCAGCACTACTGACCCCATTTTACAGGTGTAGGAAGAAGATTTAGGCCATTCTACTAGCAACACATCAGAATACTCCATTAAGCTGGAAAAGAGTGAGGGTGGGGAGATAGTTTCTTGCAAAGTCCTTTCCCCATTGCCCTGCAGAAAGCAGAATCTAGCTGGTTATAACAAAAGGAAATAGAAGGTGTTGAATCTCTTTTCTCTTCTCTATATCCTATGAGATTTAAGATCGGTATGTAGGCAAAAGTGGATAGGTCCTATATTGGGCATCCCAAGTGCGTACTTGAAAGATGACATAACTAGGACACAACTATGGCAGAACAAAAAAATCTCTACTAAAGAATCTAGTCATTAGACTATTCTTTGGAAAAGCTCTCATTGTCCTGTGGAAATTTTAACTGGGTTGCACTGCATGCCTCTGAGAACTATGTAAAAACATCTGAGGATTCTGAGATATGATTATGTAGATTCAGTCACACTGTACTGGAATTGCATTCGGTGGAAATGACACCTGACTGGATTTCTGGGACTAAGACTGGAGGCACAATCTGCCATATGCAACATTACATACTGCAGTAAATCTCTGACATCCTGATATCATCATAAATTCCAAAACAGCACTAAATAACATATTGTCTCTCAAAAAGAAAAAGAAGCACTGAAGTAGAACTGAAAATTTAAATGGCTTCTTTTAGCCATATATGTTAGTGCTTTCATGTCAGTTAGAAAAATGTGGACTAAAAAAAAGGAAAAAAAAAAAAAGAAAACTGTGGATAAAGAGTGACCAGCTAAAATCATTGACCAGCCAAGTGCCCCTCTTTCCTGCACCTTCTTGGTCATTTTACTTTACTCCTGTGTCTTCTAGGTCATTTTACTTTAGTGAAACGATGAGCAACTATAGATGACTACTAATAAGCATTTAAATTCACAAATATTAAACTGTGTATCACAACATCTGTAACTTAAAATGTTTAGCAAGGACAGTGTGTGTTGTTCTAATAAGAAATTCACATACATGGTAGGATCAGTTCCTAGTCAGAAAGGTCATACTCCATAGGCAGCTACTCAAACACTTTTTCTTTAAGTTTACATCCACATTAGTTAGCATATAGTGCAATAATGATATCAGGAGTGGAACCCAGTGATTCATCCTCTATGTATAATGCCCAGTGCTCATCCCAACAGGTGTCTTCCTTAATGCTCCTTGTCCGTTTAGCCCACCCCCCCACCCATAATCCCTCCAGCAACCCTCAGTTTGTTCTCTATATTTAAGAGTCTCTTATGTTTTGTCCCTCTCCCTGTTTTTATATTATTTTTGCTTCCCTTGCCTTATGTTCATTTGTATCTTAAAGTCCACATATGAGTGAAGTCATATGATAGTAGTCTTTCTCTGACTAATAATACCCTCTAGTTCCATCCATTCTGTTTTTTTAATGTTTATTTTGAGAGAAATAGAAAGTGAACAAGGGAGGGGAAAAGAGAGAGAGAGAGAGAGAATTCCAAGCAGAGAGAGAGAGAGAGAGAGAGAGAGAGAATTCCAAGCAGGCTCTGCACTGTCAGTGTAGAGCCCCATGCAGGGCTCAAACTCACAAACCATGAAATCATGACCTGAGCTGAAATGAAGAGTCTGATCCTTAACAGCCTGAGTCATCTAGGTGCCCCCTAGAAGTACTTCTGTATCCATATCTCAGTCATCACCTAAGCTCTGCTAATAAGCCAAATGGAGATGAGAGATGGGTGTTTCCCTATGAAATTCATTGCTTGGTACTTAGCAATGGGCTCTTATCAGTGAAATTAAAAGGTGCTCAAGCTATTTGGATTGGCTAAAGTAATTTGAGAGGAACTGCAGCCTTGTAGGAACAGGGTTTAAGAATCTAGTGGGAACTGCAAACTGAGTCCTTAAAGGGTGGCCTTCAAAGCTCTACCTCTTTTTTTTTTTTTTAATGTTTATTTCTGAGAGAGAGAGACACACAGCATGAGCAGGGGAGGGTCAGAGAGAGAGGGAGACACAGAATCTGAAGCAGGCTCCAGCCTCTGAGCTGGCTGTCAGCACAGAGCCCAACGCAGGGCTCGAACCCACGAACCGTGAGATCATGACCTGAACCGAAGTCGGATGCTTAACTGACTGAGCCACCCAGGTGCCCCTCAAAGCTCTACCTCTAAATGAACACTGGTTAGGAGGATGTCTGGTTCCATGATGACATCTTTAAGGGTAACAGAATTCTGGTCTCTGGAATGTTTCCTTCTATGCCTGAAGTGAAACCTTTTGTGCAAGGTGTGGACAGAGCACTTAACAGGACAGACAGCAAGGATTACAATGAGCTATAGAACAGGCTGAACGAATGCTTTTGCTAATACATGTTTTCTTAGTTAGCTTCTAGGTGCATGGCAGAGTTTGTTTCGTGACTTGCTTACAATTTGGCCACTAGACTGGTGGTGAGGTTAGTTACTCCTCACCACTTCAAATTTTTTGGGTGGCTAGCTTTATCCAAAGAACCTAAGAGTAGTACACAAACAAATTGGCTTAGGTCAATTTGTGACAATCTGCAAATCATGCTTTTCTTTATCCCTTTCTAGTTCCCTCTCCAAAAGTTGAGTCTACTTAATCACAGAAGATCCTCATCATGGAAGTCCATGGTACTTTGCAATCGCGAACGGGTTCAGTTTTTAAAAACTGCCTTTTGTTCTATCTTTCCCTACCCACGAACCCAGTATAATCCAGTGCTGACTAAAGTATTGCAACAGACCCTTAGAACATTTAGGAGTTATATTACTACAGGTCTTTTGAACTAGAAATATTAAAGTTTGCACTAAATCATCCTGAAAGAAGAGGGGTAGGGAGGAGTGATATACAACATCCTTTCATTCCTACTTGACTCTTTCTTTTATTCTCCCTCTCAGCAATAGCATGATGGTACCTGAATTAGGATAGGCTGAAATTTACAACCTCTCAAAGTATTCCCATTTTAAAAGCTGTTGACACCAAGCACCCTACCTAAGCAAATTTGAGAAGCAAGCAAACTTGGTCAATCCTCTATCATTTTCAAAAATATTGCCCTGTGCTCATCTTCTAACTTACACCCAGTACCGTCAAGATCCTTCTTATCTTGATGACCCTTCATTCTCAATTCTTTTCATCCATCCTCTGAAAGATTGACAAAAGCTCAACTAGAATTTAGGTTAATGGATTAGTGAAATTTACACCAAAAGGATCTAAATCCTTCAGGGGATATTTGCAACAACGAGAAGCTCGTAATCCAAACAAATGTCTTATTCATAGAATGTACTGAGACATAACTTCAACACTCATACACCAGAGGAAAATATCTGAAATTGTTTTTCTATCATTAATCATTTCTTCAATTCTAGTTAGCAAAAGATCCCAGGCCCTTAGTGAAAGGAGGCTTCCAGAATTTAATCAAGTTTCTTGACTGGAAAGATGGTTAGCAGTCAACAAAATGTAGCTCTGTAGAAACCAGTTTCCCCCAAGAACTGGGAACACCAAATAGTTGGGTACATTCCTTAGGCTGAAAGCACACACAAACCAAAACTACTATCCAAAGGGGCTAGATTGTACACAACCCACATCATGGCTTCTAAAAAGTGTCACCTTATGCCAAAATTCAGGGGAATATGTATTTCTGACTTTGAACCAACGTTTCATCAGTCTGGGTAAACTGAATCAAACTGTTTCACACTTTTTAAATTTTCTTTTCAATGTGCACATTTGAAACTATCCTATCCATAAAGTAGTTCCCAGCCCAAATTTAAAATCTTTCAATAAAATCTTGACATTGTCTTTATATTTTTTAGTATTGCTTATTTCTAAATACTTTACATCTTTGATTTATTATAAATGGTACATTTTAAAGATAAATTCAAGAGCTTCTTGCATATTATATATTCACTGGTAAAAATAGAATCCTACTGACTAAAAGCTTACCAAATCCACAGCTACATTATATTCTAGACCTTAGCCCAAAATAAATGTCCAGTCATAGCATTTAAAAACTAGGAATAAAAGTCCTCTATTCTGCAATGAGGAAGTCTGAAAAAAGTAGAATTTTAGGAATTCTCAAAAACACCTAGCAAGCACACTAGATACCAGTTACTAAAGAAGTCTTTCCTTTTTCTTTTTTAATGTTTTGAGAATTGCCTGGACATTCAGTGGTTACTCATGATATTAGTAAGAGTAGTTTCAATGACATGTTGAAGGCATTTGCAAATATGATAACGAAGAGAAAAAAATTAAGTTTAGTCTCCTCTTTCTAGAAGTTTAGCTGAGAGAAATCAAAAGAAATTTGTTTTAAGAAATACATATTTTGGGGAGCCTGGGTGGCTTAGTCGGTTAAGCGACCGACTTTCGCTTAGGTCATGATCTTGCGGTTCGTAGGTTCGAGCCCTGCATAGGGCTCTGTGCTGACTGCCAGCTCAGAGCCTGGAGCCTGTTTCAGAGTCTGTGTCTCCCTCTCTCTCTGACCCTCCCCTGCTCATGCTGTCTCTCTCTCTCTCTCTCCTAGAAATAAAAATATTAAAAAAAAGAAATATATATTTTAAGTGTATATAAGTATGCTTGTTTTGCTGAGGGTTACAGGTAGTGGAGAGCCAAGGTTAAGTCAGAGTGACTGAGGACCTGCGAGGTGGTGACATATGGAAATAGGTCCTTAGTGAAGAATATCTTCCACTGAGACCAAAAGTAAGAAGTCAAAGATTGAAACAAAAAACATTCCAGCAGTAGAATAAAATAAAGTGTTGAGGTGGTGGGATAAAGGGGTTGAGAATCATGAGATAGGCTGGAGAAAAAGAAGGAAAAGAAAAAAGGATCTAGGACAAAAATGAATGATCGAACATCACCAAGAACCCAGCTGAGAATTGAGAAAAGTCAAAGTGTAAGTGTTTGTTCAGTGCAGTGCCAGACAGTGTAATACTAGTATAGTTATACGAACAGTATTAATCGGCAAATGTGTACCAGACATCTGTAAAAAGTCCACGTGAAAGTTAAATTAAGAGCAAAAAAGAATCCAGCAAAAACACACAATCAGCGATAATACGGCATGAATGTTTGTAATACCCCACATCAAATGTTGTTAGTCCTACCCCCCACTATACTGGTATTTTGGAGATGGAGACTTTGGGAGGGAATTATAGTCAGATAAGGTCATGAGGGTGGGGCCTCATGAGGGGATTAATGTTCTTCTAAAAAGAGACACCAGGGAGATTTCTCCCTCCCCATGTGCATATACAAAGAAGGGGTCCTGTGAAAACACAGCAAGATGGCGGCAGCATATAAGCCAAGGCCTCAGAATGAAACCTACCTTGTCCAACATTTCAGTCTTGGACTTCTGAGCCTCCAGAACTGTGAGAAATAAATTTCTGTTGCTTAACAAAATATGATAGCCTGAACTAAGAAAAAACTCACAATTTAATGCCTTAGGAAAGATATTAAATTTATGAAATAAGAACAGAAGGCTATAAAAACAAAGATCAGAAAGTAAGAATTTTGGAAATTAAAAATCTGATAGTTGGGGTGCCTGGCTGGCTCAGTTGGTTAAGTGTCTGACTTCGGCTCAGGTCATGATCTCAAGGTTCATTAGTTTGAGCCGTGTCTGGCTCTGTGCTGACAGCTCAGAGCCTGGAACTGTTTCAGACTCTGTGTCTCCCTCTCTCTCTGCCCCTCCCCTGCTTGTGCTCTATCTCTTGTTCTCTCTCAAAAATAAACATAAAAAAAAAAAAAATAGGGGCACCTGGGTGGCTCAGTCAGTTGGGTGGCTGACTTCAGCTCAGGTCATGATCTCTCACAGTTCGTGAGTTTGAGCCAGTGGCAAACTCTCACTGTGCTGACAGCCAGAGCCTGGAGCCTGCTTCAGATCTTATGTTTCCCTTTCTCTTTCTTTGCTCCTCCCCTGCTCATGCTCTCTCGCTCTCAAAAATGAATATGTTAAAAAAATTTTTTTAAATCTGATAGTTGACATATGTTGAAAAGAGAGTCAGAGATCAAAGAAATTCTCCCAGAAAGTTAAAAACAAAAGGCAAAGAGATGGAAAAGTAGGAGAGAAAGGTAAGGGGTGCCTGGGTGGCTCAGTTCGTTGAGCAGCCAAATTTAGCTCAGGTCATGATCTCGTGGTCTGTGAGTTTGAGCCCCACACTGGGCTCACTGCTGTCAGCACAGAGCCCACCTCGGATCCTCTCTGTCCCCCTCTTTCTCTGCCTGTCTCCAGCTCATGCTCTCAAAAATAAATAAAACATTAAAAAGTAATAAATTATGAAAAAAAGAAGTGAAAGGTAAGAAAACAGGAATGTAGGAATTCTAGAAAACACAGGAGGAAAAGTGGCAATTTTTAAAGAAATAATACAAGAATTTCCCAGAAATGAAGGAAAGCAGTCTGTCATCACGATGGTTTGCCTTGTGCCCAAATGAAACGGGTAATGAAAATATACACAGCCTCACCAAGGCACTTAATGGTAAAATTTTAGAACAAAAGGCAGAAAAATGTTACATATAAACCTCAGAAATGTCAGGTTATACGACAACGAAGAAGTGACATCAAAATTCTCAAGGAAGAGCATTTCCAACCTAAAATCCTGTATTATCAATTAAATGTGAGACATTTTCAGACATGCAAGTTCAAGTTCCAGGAAAGAAAAAAAGAAGTGCCATTACCCAAGATGCCTAATTGTACAGAAAACATTCTTCAGAGGGCTTTTGCAATTTTGTGGCGAGTTTGGGATAGCTTAGTTAATAGGAACACTGGAAACTTCCAAAGGAAACAGGAAAATTAACAGGAAAAACAAAGAGTTGTACAATAAATGATGTGTGATAATAAATTACTTTGGTGAACAACACTCCAACATAGGCATAAGGTAAAAACTGACTGCTACCCCTCATAAAAAAATTGCTACCTCGTGGGGTGCCTGGGTGGCTCAGTTGGTTAAACATCTGGCTCTTGATTTCAACTCAGGTCATGATTTCAAGGTTTGTGAGATGGAGCCCTGAGTTGGGCTTTGTGTTGACAACATGGATCTGCTTGGGATTCTCTCTCTCCTCGCTCTTTGTCCCTTCCCCGCTCATGCTTTCTGTCTCTTTCAAAAATAAATAAACTTGGGGCGCCTGGGTGGCTCAGTCAATTGAGCGTCCGACTTCAGCCTGAGTCATGATCTCACGATTCGTGAGTTTGAGCCCCACATCAGGCTCTGCACTCTCTATTTGGAGCCTGTTTGGGATCCTCTCTTCCTCTCTCCCTCTGCCTCTCCCCTGCTCAGTCTCTCTCTCTTTCAAAAATAAATAAAACATTTAAAAATAAACAAACTTAAAAGAAAATTGCTACCTATCTTAAAGGGGACACTAGATGGAGTGAAATGGGAGAATGGGATGGTAGAGAGCACCAAATTCTCAACTGCCACAAGTTACTAAAGTAAAATATAGGAATGTCAAGAAATACTTGTATAAGTATGTAATTTAGAAATATGAAGATTAATGCCTGCTACAAACAGCTCAGATTTATTTTATTTTTTCTTAACGTTTTATTTATTTCTAGGAGAGAGAGAGAGACAGCGTGAGCAGGGGAGGGTCAGAGAGAGAGGGAGGCACAGACTGAAACAGGCTCCAGGCTCTGAGCTGGCAGTCGGCACAGAGCCCGACGCGGGGCCCGAACCCACGAACCGCGAGATTATGACCTAAGCGAAAGTCGGACGCTTAACCGACTAAGCCACCCAGGCGCCCCAAAACAGCTCAGAGTTTAAAGTGGAATCCTTGTGGAGCTGGACTTGGGGTGGGGAGTTTAAAGCTGGGGGCTGGCACTGTTTATTATAACTCCTTTGAGATTATTTGGATTTTTAATCTATGTACATTGCTTTGTTAAGAACAAAATAAGTAGTCCTAAAGAGACATTTCCCTTCATCTCCTTTTTGAAAGATAAAACTTATTAATTTAGCATAAAAAAATAACTCCCTAATTTAAAAAAGCCATAAATGTCAAAAATATCAAGGTAGTAGTAAAGCATGCATTAAGCTCCTACAAATAGTGTTTTAATTAAAAAAATTTTTAATGTTTATTTTTGAGAGAGACAGAGCACAAGCGGGGGAGGTGCAGAGAGTGAGGGAGACACAAAATCTGAAGCATCTCCAGGCTCAGCACAGAGCCAACACGGGGCTTGTACTCGCAAACCATGAGATTGTAACACTTAACCGACTGAGCTACCTAGGTACCCCTCCTACAAATCGTGCTTTTTAAGTCATCCAGGCATTCCTGAACCTTTCTTGGTCAAGTGCTTTAAACATTTTCTATAATTAAAGATTTACAAAGCACTATAGAGCTTTATAGTGTAACATATATTTCAATATATAAAATTTATATATTGTTATATATATTTTTAAATATATAGTGTAACATATGTGTATATATACATATAAATATATGTCTATTTTTAAAATTTTAAGTAGGCTTTACACCCAGTGCAGAGCCCAATGCAGGCCTTGAACTCATGACCCTGAGATCAAGACCTGAGCTGAGATGAAAAGCCTGATGCTTAATCAGGTAAGCCACCCAAATGCCCATAAAAAATATACTTTAAGCAGTCATTACCTATATCCCACTCCATGCTAAGAAATGTATAATCTTAGTTTGATAGTGAACCCTCTATACTGCAGCTGTTCTCCACATTAGGGTATCCAACATTCCATATGAAATGTGGATAATGATGTTATGCCTTAAAGTTTTTACACTTTTAAAGCTCTCTTGGTAGGGCACCTGAGTAGCTCAGTTGTTTAAGTGTCTGACTCGTGATTTTGGTTCACATCAGGATCTTACGCTTTGTGGGACTGTGCCCCTAGTTGGATTCTGCACTGTACAGCATGGAGCCTGTTTGGAATTTTCTCTCTTTTCCCTTTCCTCCCTTGCTTGCATAAGCACATGTGCTCTCTCTCTCAAAATAAACAAACACATATAAAAAAGATCTCTTGGTATATTTAACACAGAAATGCTGGTAAGATTATTATTACTTCAGTGAGGTAAGCATTAGAATTTCAGGCCAAGTTATAGGAGGTATTCAGATGGATAAGAAATGTTTCCCTGAGTTTGAGAGCCAGAACGTTTACAAGAAAGGTATTCCAGGGGCACCTGGGTGGCTCAGTTGGTTGAGTATGACTCTTGGTTTTGGCTCAGGTGATGATCTCAAGGTTTGTGAGTTTGAGCCCCACACTGGGCTCTATGCTGACAGTGTGGAGCCTGCTTATTCTCTCCCTCTCTCTCTGCTCCCTCTCAATATAAACAAATAAACTTAAAAGAAGAAAAGGAATGTATCATAAACCTGACTTAAAAGAGGGAAGGTTCATGCTTACAAACCATACATTTCCAGAAACTTTTCTAATTGGGAGCTCTGTAAGACATTCAAAATGGTGCCATGTTTAAAAAACATTTATCCTTACAAGTAGTAGGATGCTTTTTGAAAATCTATTGTTTACTCTTTTAAACTATTCTGATCTAAAGAAAGAACTGAAGTTTAAGAAAGGGGAAAATGAACATAAAAAAATGTTTATTTCTAGCCCTGAAAGAACAAAATTATTGAACAAAGTCATCAAATACAGCAGTTAATGTCAATGTAACAATTAAATAATTGAATGGGATTAAATTAAAAATAAAAGTGAATATAAAATTTGAAGACAAAACAGAAAAGACAAGCTACTTTCACTTAATTCCATTTCTATCTACCAAAATAAGGGGGGAAACGCAACACATTTCTACCAAAGATGTCCAATTCCAAATAGTATCCTTTTTCTTAATACAGAATGAAAATTTGTTGACAAAATTCTACATTTCTTTCTTCCTTTCACTGGGCAACACTGTAGAATGGTGAGTAAAAAGGACCTCAACTCTCAAGGCCAGGCCAGTGCTTGATTCTTTGTAATTCCCACAATGTCTACCACAATGTTTTTGCCAAAGTGGTCAATATACGTGTTGAGTGATTAGAAAAAGTGTGTGTGTTTTTTTTCCTTTCTTATACATACACATATACACATGCTGAGGGAAAACTAATTTTAAATGTTTAGCTATCTACTGTGGAAGCAATGGGAACATGGAAGACAATCTTTAACCATGAAATTCTACTATCAAAAACCCAAAAG
Organism: Hyaena hyaena; assembly: GCF_003009895.1. Lineage (NCBI taxonomy): Eukaryota > Metazoa > Chordata > Mammalia > Carnivora > Hyaenidae > Hyaena > Hyaena hyaena. Next base: position 646,694 of record NW_024081015.1, read on the forward strand.
GAGTATGAATCTGGATTTTAGCTATAATTCTATAATGATTTTTTAACATTTCACTGGATATGGATCTTATTATACTTAAAGGTTTTAAATTAAGAAAACTGGTGCAAATTGTTTAAGCACCGATTTTTTTCTAACTAACTATACCTACAGCCCAATCAGATCTAAAATTGTTCTGGCTAGAATACAGTATATATAAACAGACATGTATTTATGTGAGCCCTATAAAGAAATACTCATAGGTAGTTTTAAATTGCTTATTAAAGGCACAGGTTCATTTAGGACTGGTGTAACTAGATACATTTTAAGCAGCTTAATACGTGTGGAAGGGAAGAGTATTCTATGAGCCAGGCACTCAACACACAAATATAGTTGTGTTAGCTCTGGTTTCTTACGCTATCACAACCACTCTAATTGTTTAGTATACTAAGTAGGAAAACGTATTCAGTATTTTCATGGTTTCCCAGTTTTAACTGTCCCTAAAAGCAGCAAAAGGAACAAGAGGAGAAGGAAACTTTAAGACCACTAGAAAGTCTGAAATATAATAAATAAGTACTATAGTTATATTGTTCTAATAACACAAGAGGAAAACTCAGGTAACTTTTAGATTTCAATGGGAATCTTCATTCTAAAGTGAGGACAAAAAGGGTGAATTCAAAAGGCAGTTATTAAAAAAAATGAACTTGATTCAGATATAATTTTCTTTTAACAAGATCTGAACATTTTAATTTAAAATTAACTAATAAATCACAATTTCATATTGCTTTTAGGATTATTTTGTTTAAAAATGACACGTTTCAGAATTAACCAAAGTATATTTCTATTACAAGTTAGTTTATCCAAGTAAGTAAAGAATAAACCACAGTGTAGCTCCCTTAACCTAGGAGTCAGGTTTTAATGACAAAGTCCGTTGCCAGCAATGGACATGCAGGTAACCCTCAAAGAAGTTGTAAATACAAATCCCAGACTGCTTCTATAAACTGAAAAGACCTTTGTTGAGTCACAGGTATAAAAATGGGGCACTGGCACTGAATTGAAGGAATATGGTCTTTACGACATATGTATGGAAGGGCCTTCTAGAGTGGTCACGAGGATCACAGTCTTAACGTCTAGTTGGTTTTCTACTTCACTGGTAGCATCTTCTTTATTGTAATCCATCCAAACAACTATTTACACAGAATGTTCAAATCTGAAACTCAACAGGCACTATAGATTTTCATCAGAAATAAACCAGCTTGTTTCTGTAAGTTAATTTAGTAATAGCTGTAGGTGGCCAATATAACCCAAAGAAAAATGAAATCAAGAATCAAACTGGGGGCACCGGGGTGGCTCAATCGGTTTAAGTGCCCGACTTCGGCTCAGGGCATGGTCTCGCAGTTTGTGAATTCAAGCCCCGTGTCAGGCTCTGTGCTGACAGCTTGGAGCCTGGAGCCTGCTTCAGATTCTGTGTCTCTCCCTCTCTTTTTGCCTCTCCCCTGCTTACTCTGTCTCTCTCTCTCTCTCAGAAATAAACTTAAAAAAAAAAAAAGAAAGAATCACACTGAAAACAGAGACCATTAAGTGTTCTAGGTAAAAGTTCCACTAATTATTTTACACACTTTTGTGAAAACTTTGCATTATCAATAAAAAAAACAGCCATTTCTATCCTTGTATCTTAACATAGATGTGATGAAAATGATAGCACATAAAATTCTACTAGTTCCCTTAAAGTAATCAAAGTTATTTGTATTGATGACCTGTACTACTGCAGGGTGGCAAGTAGGTGCGAAGCTAATTAGGAGTGTTGCTGGGAACAAAATGCCTGAACCAAACCAGATTTTTTTCTTTTGTGAGGCTTGAGGGATGACACTACTTCCACAAGAAAACAATGAAAAATAAAGAGAGAACAAAGGAGGGGACAGAAGGGGAGGGGAGAAGAAAGGGCACTCTCATAATTAATGCTACAGGTCACAGACCCTCTTAAAAACTTTAAAATAAAAAAAGTATTGCTATCAACAAGCATATTTCATTTTTCTTCCTCTTCTTTTTTTACATAATTATTACTTTTTTTTTTTTTTGAAAAAAATCTAGAGTAACTCAACATCTCAAATAATCCACAAATTTATCAAGAACTTTGTCACGTAAGTTCTCACAGACAGGAAGTACTGGGTTGGGAACAATATTTATAACAAACCTCCACAGTTTACTGGTCAGAAGCCGCATCTCGATGTAACTGTCATTTCTCTTACATGAGCAGAAGCTTATCTAATTATTTTAGAGTTCTCACTTTGTTTCTGCTAGCTCCAGATATTTTTCTCCTTTAAATGGAAAAAAAAATTAACTTTTAAATTCTGAAAATTCAATGGTTATTAGATTTACCGAAGGGAGAGGGGTGGAATAGGGTGAGAGTTAATTAAAAAACAAACTAACTAAAATTACAACATATACAGAAAGTTATTTCCAAAATGAAAGGAAAAAAGGGGGAAGGGCAAAGTAGCACTACCAACCAGTCACAAAGCCCAAGTTGGAACAAGAAAGAGCAAATAACTTTGGTTCCTAAAGCCCAATCTGAAGAGGATGCAGTTAGAAAGGAAACAAAACTGTAAGGATGTATAATCAATGGGATTCTTTTTCTGTCTCAATGATTTAGTTATAAATATAGATTATTAGTCTCTCTATACATGTAACAAATGGCAAACAACTCACTACCATGAAATTTCTAAAATTGACTCTTTCACATTGTTAAAAAAGGTAAAAATCACGTATTTTTCTTCCCTTCCTTCAGTTCAAATTATGAACTGAAATACTACATGTAATAATAGCTGGCCCTAACTTCTATACAAAGCTAAACGATTTTGAGCTCCTTTGCCAATATAAGGAGCTACATTAATTTTTATTACATTTGCCTCAAATTTAGGCTCAAGAAAAATTTCTCAAAGCAACTCAAAAAGAGCATTCAAGGGGAAAAAAGGCTATGGAGAGAAAAGACTAGCAGTTGAAACAAATACTCTTGAAAAACTCGAATCTGCCATTCAAGTATTGAAAATACCCCCACAAAAAGGACAATGAATGGGATCTACCACAATGAAATCAGCAAAATGAAATGCAAATCTCAAGCATGATAAATGGCCCTGATGGGCTGTCTGCTGAATCACTAGCCTTCAGTCCACAATTCCTTTTGGACCCTATAAAGAAGGGATTCAATGGAAAGTTGTCATTCCGTTTTGTAATTTTCTCTTGGTTGTCTTCAGGAAGCAATCGTTTGCTTTTTCCTCCATGTTATGCAGACCATTTCTTTAAACCCCAAAAGAGTAATAATTTTCATATATTAAAAGATTTCTTTTAGAAAACGGAAGAAAGACTACGAGGCCACGGGAATGATGCTAACGGTTACTCTTCATTGCTTCTTTAGCTGCCATGATGAGTGGTGTCAAGCTGGACAATGGTTTGGCCAGTTTCAGGAAGGGATGCTGCCAGAAATAGGGGGAAAGATGTATGAACATCATCAGTTTAGAAGCTAAATATTTCCTTTCATTTAAACCCCAAAGACTATTTTATGGATTATAATTTAACAAACACATATTTCAGTATGTGTATAAAATCAACATAATCAATATATCAATTTTATAGCTGAAATCAGTCTTTTTAGTTCATCTAATATTATAAAATCTCACCTAAATGACCCAGATATCCACACCAGCAATGGACTTGTCTGAGAACTTACAACATGCACAAACCCATATACCTAATTTTAGTATTAAAGCTATGTTATTCTAGCAGATACAATCCTAAACTGCAGCAGCTGTGATGTTGCTGGTAATAAATGAAGATCAAAATGTTAATTATTAACCCTATGTAAACTTTCTGTTGGTTACTCAAAAAAGTCAACTTTACCCCAAAACAGTATTATTTCCAAATTCACCTGTAACAATTCTTTGGCCGAACCCCTTTTCTCCACATCCATTTCCAAACAACGGTTTAAGAAATCCCGAAATATTGGGGAAAGTTTCTCCGGATTCTGAAGTTCTGGAGTTCCATTAGTTGCTATCAGGTACAAGGCCTAAAAACAGAAGAACATCTTTGATATACTTAAGGTAGCATAACACAGTGAGACAGCATTTTATAAACTTTATGGATCTTTTACTTAATTTTTTTTAAAGTTTTTTTTTAATTGGGGCACCTGGGTGCCTCAGGCAGTTGAGTATCTGACTCTTGATATCGGCTCAGGTCATGATCTCATGGTTTGTGAGTTTGAGCTCCGTGCAGGGCTCTGTGCTGATAGCTCAAAGCCTGCTAGGGATTCTGTCTTCTCTCAATCTCTCTGACACTCCCCTAGCAGCGGGGGGTGGGGAGAGACAATCAACAGAAATACTAAATTGAGGGGCGCCTGGGTGGCTTAGTCGGTTAAGCTTAGGTCAAGATCTCGCGGTTCGTGGGTTTGAGCCCCGCGTCGGGCTCTGTGCTGACTGCCAGCTCAGAGCCTGGAGCCTGTTTCAGTCTGTGACTCCCTCTCTCTCTGACCTCCCCTGCTCACGCTGTCTCTCTCTCTCTCTCCTAGAAATAAATAAAAAACATAAAAAAAAAAATACTAAATTGAGGTTTAGTATTATTTCTGCCTATTTGTTTCAGATATTTTCCCTTAACTTTTGGTATTTTTAAATGTTTATTTATTTTGAGAGAGCACACATGGGGAGTGGCAGAGAGAGAGAAAGACAGAGAGAGAGAGAGAGACAGAGAGAGAGAGAGACAGAGAGAGAGAGAGAGAGAATCCCATGCTTGCTCTACACCCAGTGCAGAGTCTGACAAGGTGTTAGGTCTCACGACTGTGAGATCATAACCTGAGCTGAAGTCAGATGCTTAACCAACTGACCCATGCAGGTGTCCCCTTTATTTTTAGATGTTACATTCTCCTAATTTCTTTTTCACTTTTTTTTTTTTTTTAACATTTATTTCTGAGAGACAGAGAGAGGCAGAACATAAGCAGGGGAGGGGAAGAGAGAGAATGAGACCCAGAATCCGAAGCAGGCTCCAGGCTCTGAGCTGTCAGCACAGAGCCCAATGTGGGGTTTGAACTCAGAAACCCTGAGATCATCACCTGAGCCGAAGTCAGATGGTTAACTGACTGAGCCACCCAGGTGCATCTCCTAATTTCTTTTTCAAAAATTAGCTTCATCTTTTTGGGGAGGGATTATAATAAATGTAATAATATTGGTAAAAGAATTATAATACATAAGGGTAGAAAGGAAAATGAGCACAATCTCAATATCCACATATAGCATCCATTTACCTTTCTCAAGTCACACCAGATTTTAAAACAATGGGACTACTTGAAACTTTTTTTTTTTAAAGTAGCCATATCTATAAAGCTATTGATGGAACAGGTAGAACATGGAGGATTTTGAGGGCAGTGAAAATACTATGTATGGTAATGGACATATGTTATTATTCATTATACATTTATCCAGACCCACAGAATTGTACAACACTTGTGCACCCTACTGTTACAGACTCTGGGTGATAATGAGGTGGTAATGTAGGTTCACGGAAAGTGGAATGTACCCTCTGATGGGGGATGCTGACAATGGGGGAGGTTCTTACATTAATTAATACAATTAATTACATCAATTAATTAATTACATTAATACACTTTTACAAGTGAAGGACCACTACTGATATACTTTCATTAAATGAAAGTCTAAGGCTTACACTGGCGTTCACTCTTTGCGGTGTATAGTTCTAATGATTTTGACAAATGCACACTGTCATGTTTCTGACATTATAGTATCCTACAGAATAATTTCACTGTCCTAAAAATCTCTTGTGCTCCACCCATTCATCCTCCCCATCCCATCTCTGCAAACATCTAGCAACCACATATCATTTTAGTTCTCTATAGATGAAATCACGTCTTCTAAGGTGGTTGTACCATTTTCCATCCCCATCAGCAATAAAGGAAAGTGCCCACTGCTCCACATTCTCACCAGCATTTAGTATCATCATTAAAAAAATTTTTTAAGGCCATTCTAATAGGTGTGTATCTTAGTGTTGTTTTAATTTTGCAGTTCCCAATAACATGACGTTGAACATCTTATTATATGCTTATCTACCAACTGTGTATCTTCTTTAGTTGTCTATGGAGATCTTTTGTCCATTTTTACATTAGGTTGTTTATTTTCTTATTGGTGAAGTTTGAAGGGTTCTTTAATATTTTGATCATCTAATGGGTGTTTTGGAAATATTTTCTCCCAGTCAGTGACTTGTCTTTTCATCCTCTTAATAATGTCCTTGTCAGAAAGGAGATTCTAATTTTAATAAAGTCCAATTTATTCTTTCATGGATCATGCTTTTTGATGTTCTATCTAAAAACATTGCCAAACCCAAGGTCACCTAAATTTTTTCCCGAATTACTTCACGTTTCTGCTGTATCACCAAATTGCCATCAGAAAAGGATACTGACACTCAAGCCATCAGGACATGAGTGTGCCCTTTTTTTTTTTTTTTGCTACCTGAGTTCACTCCTCTTTATGTGATACCTTCAAAATTTTCATTTACCAATGACATGCTAAGACATTACCTGAGATAGCAATTCAAGTGAAGATCTTCAGGCTGTCGAGGCCACATACTTCCATCAGAGGGGGGTCAAGAGGGAAGCCCATAAAAACAAGCACTCCTGTCAAGTATGCCTTCTCTCCAAACGCTTAACAGCCATTTTTCTACCTTGAAATAAATCTTATTACCTTCTGTATCTGCATTCATGCTACTGATTACAAGCAGCGCGGACTCCCAGCCATATAGAACTGCAGCTTCTATACTCTCGTGTCCACGTGGCTCTGCACACTCCCCTTTCTGCCTTCATTTTTTCATATACCACTGCCCCTCCTTTTCTGAACTGTTCTCCTCTGACAAACTGCCTCATCCACAGTGCTCTCTAGGAGTAGCCCAGTCCCTTTCAGCCCTTTTGTATCACTGCACCTAGAGAAGGGGTGTCCTTGTGGCTCCTCATTGCCGGGAGATCTCTGCCTGCCTCCTCCGGAACTCCCCGGCTTTCAAACTCATCTGCCTGACTTTGTTTCAAACATCTACCAACATTGTTATCATCTCTAACACTGCTCACAATTCAGAGCGATTTCAGTAGCTACAAAGATGTCTGTGACAGTTCCCTGACCTCCTCTTTTCCCACGCTCATGTGCTTTGGCCTCCCTTGGTCACACAAGCCCATGGTCACAGCCTGTGCCTCATCAGTACTCATGACTGCAACTCTGAAATCACAGTTGCTGTCCACCTGCTACCTTCTTCATTCTGAACACCAAAACACTGGAATCCTTTGACTCAACTAAACCTAAATAAATCCCACTGATCTTCCAGTGTTCATTATTCATTATTATTATTGAATTATTATTCATTATTGATTATATAATCACTTTGACCCTCTTGCACTCCTAGCAATCACTTTGCTACACATTAAACTTGGCCTGCTCTTTGCTTGTACCTCTGCAGCTAAGGACAGCAGAAGAAAAAGATAGATGCCTACTGACTGGCATCATTAACCTCAGAAAGGCCGTTGGTGCTTCCAGCACTCGTACTACAGATTTCCCTATTTCACTCCTCCTCCCACTCTGGTTTCTGTTTCAGGACACTCACCATACATTACATTTCGTTGTCATGTCTCCTTGGGCTCCTCTTGGCAATGACACTTTCTCAGACTTTCTTTGCTTTTGATGACTTTGACAGTGTGGAGTATTATCAGGTTTTATTTCATAAAATGCTTTCTACTGGAATTTGATGTTTTCTTCATGATTAGGGTGAGAATATGTGTTTTGGGAAGAAGCAGTGTCACAGAGTGCCACTTTCATTGGATCGTATCAAAAATACATACTATCAAAATAGTTTATGACTGTTGATGTTGACTTTTTTACCTGGCTGAGGCAATGCCTGTCAGGCTTTTTTCTGTTGCAAAGTTAGTCTTCTCCTTTCTTTTCTTACTGTGCTCTTCAGAAGAAAATCACTCTGTGCAGTCTATACTTAAGGAGTATGGAATTATGCTCCATTGCTCTTATGGTGGAACATCCACACAAATTATTTGAAATTTTTCTGCATGAGAGTTGTCTCTTCTGCCCATTTATTTATTCAATTACTTACTTATATCAGCATGGACACATAAATATTATTTTATACTTTGAATTATTATCCCTTTATTTTGTCCACAAACTGTTGCATCTTTGGCCACTGGAGCTCTTTAAGTTGGCACCTTGCCTTTTTGACAAACCCGTCAATGTGGGCTCTTCTCTTTAACTCAGTATATTTATGATTCTGTTTTATCTCCTTAGCTGAATTTTATTAGGTGTAATTCTTTCATAATTTCATAATTTTAGGGCTTGCTTAAGAGGTGAGGGCATACATCTTTCAATTTTCACAATTGTCAGAATATTACACCAGACTACAACAATCTTATGGGTTTCCTCCTCAGCCTTATGCTTTTGTTACCATTTTTACTTGTACATATTTTTTTTCTCCCCCTTCCATTATTATTTTGATGTAAAGAGTTTTATCATTTACTTGTTTAAATGTTTATTTTATATTTGAGAGAGAGAGACGGAGCATGAGCAGGGGAGGGGCAGAGAGAGATGGAGAAAGAATCTGAAGCAGGCTCCAGGCTCAGCACAGAACCCAATGTAGGGCTTGATCTCACGAACCTCAAGATCATGATCTGGGCTGAAGTCAGGCGCTTAACCAACTGAGCCACCCAGGTGTCCCAACTGTTTTATCTTAAAGATATTTACATAAGAGGGGCGCCTGGGTGGCTTAGTTGGTTAAGCGTCTGACTTTTGCTTAGGTCATGATCTCGTGGTTCGTGGGTTTGAGCCCCGCGTTGGGCTCTGTGCTGACTGCCAGGTCAGAGCCTGGAGCCTATTTCAGTCTGTGACTCCCTCTCTCTCTGACCCTCCTCTGCTCACGCTGTCTCTCTCTCTCTCCTAGAAATAAATAAAACATTAAAAAAAAATAATTATAAAAAAAAAAGATATTTACATAAGAAAAAAATTGTATTTATTTACTCACATAGTTAATACTTCTAACACTCCTCATTTCTTTGTGTGGAGCTATATTACCGTTTTCTTTCTGCCTGAAAGATTTCTTTTAATATTTCTTGTAGTGTAGATCCGCTGATCATAAACTCTTTCAGTGTCTATGTTTGAGAAAAATCCTTATTTCACCTAAATTTTTAAAAGATATTCATTGGCTGCAGAATTCCTGAATGACTAATTTTTCTCCAAAACTTATTACACATATATTAGAACACCTAAAGTTATCTCACAGCTCACTATCTCTACTTCACTTCTTCAAAAACTTTACTTATTTTGGACAGCTTCTATTACTTTGTCTATGATTATATTAATCATTTTTCTGCAATGTATAACCTGCTGTTAATTCAATCCCAAACTACACTGTAGTTTCTATCTATAAGTTTAATTTGGGCTTTGAAAAAATATTCCTTTGAAATGCCTCTGCTCTTAAAAACTGCTTTAATGCTTTTGTGTACTCTTTTATATGAGTCAGTTCTGGTCTGTTGCAACTGATTGACTTTTCTCATTATGGGTTGTACTTTCCTGCTCTTCTGCCTCCCTGATAAACTCTGATGGTATATTTCTGTATTCTTTTAAATATTTTTGAGCTTTGTTCTGCAATAGTTACTTGGGAACGGATCTCTTTGGGTCTTGTTTTTAAGATTTGTTAGGTGGTACCACAGCAGCACATAGTCTAGGGGTAATTATTTCCCATCACTGATACAGGACTCTTTTGAGTCTTCATGCAATATCCTGTGAATTACAAGGTTTTCCACTGTGGCTGACAGAAGCAGGAACTACTCCCAGCGTCTGTGTGAGCACCAAGCACTGTTTTCTCCAGTCTTATCAGATGGGTCCCCTGAACTTGGGTAGACTCTTCATTCATATACACCAATCTCTACTGAACACTCAAAGGGGACTTCACAGATATCCAGAATCTTCTATGAAGCTTTCTCTTCTCCTGTTCTCTCTCTTGTAAACTCCAGCTGCCTTATTCTCCCCAAACTCTCAAGGAGGCCACTGTGTTCCACCTGGGCCCTCCCTCCCTATATATGGCCTAGAAATTTTCTTAAGACATTAAGCTGGAGTCAATCACAGGGCTCACCTCAAGTCTTAGCCACTTTTGGAGATCATTGTTCTTCACTGTATTACGTCCAGGGTCTTGCAAACCATTGTTTCACATATTCTCATTTTTTTGTTGTTGCTCCTTTTGGCAAGCATGGTTAATTTGGTGTCTGTTATTCCATGTTGACAGGAAGGAGAAGTTCCTGCTTGCCAAGTTTCCATCAATTATATCCACATTGCCAAGTTAGCCCTCATCTTACTTGACGTAACTGTAGTTTCTGATGAGCTGATGCCTCCCTCACTTTTTGTGTGAAGATTCAAGGGCATGTGTTTATTTTGGTTTTATGTACCTCTCCAGCCATTCCTTATTGATCTGCCATATCAACTGTTGACTATGGAATGAATGCCTCAGGATGCAAGCTGAGTTTTTTCTACTGTCCGTCTATGCCTACTTGGCCTGGTGATCTTATCTAGCTGAATAGCTTTAAATAATTTCTATAGCTAACAAGTCTCAATTTTACATCTCTGGCCTGATCCTAGAGTGGCATACCCAACAGCCTATTCAACATATCCACCTGGATGTCTTAATAGGCATCACAAATTTAGCATGTCTAAATCCTCCTGATCTCCCACCTGCCACCCCACATACCACTCTACTTGCAGTCTTCCCCATTTCAGTTAAGGTGAACCTGAATTTCACCATTCCAGTTGTTTAGGCCAAACTCTTGGCTCCTCTCTTCTCTCCCCCAGGTAGGCTCTCCTTTCCAAATACATCCAGAATCTAACTACTTTTCCTCACCTCTACTTATACCATTCTGATCTGGGATACCATCATGTCTTGCCTGGATTACTGCAACAGCCTTCTAACTGGTCTTCTTGTGTCTGTTTTTACCTCACTTGAAAATCTTTTCTCAAAAAAGTAGCCAGAGTGATCCTGTTAAGATGTAAGATAATTTCACTTCTCTGCTCAAAACTCTCCAATGGTTTGCCTGTCTCACTTATGAAGAAGTCAGAATTCTATCTTTTTTTGATGTTTATTTATTTGAGGGAATGTGTACTCATGTGCACAACTGGGAGAGGGGCAGGAAGATAGGGAGAGAGAGAATTCCAAGGAGGCTGTCAGTGCAGCGCCAAACCAGGGGTTCAGTCTTATGAACCATGAGATCATGACCTGAGCCAAAATCAAGAGTTGGATACTCAATCAACTGATGCACCCAAGTGCCCCCAGAATTCTTATAAAGGCCTAATGAAGCACTATCCAGTCTGGTCCCATTTCTCCACTGATCTTTTTCCTCCTGCTGTGTGCTCCCTGCACACTAGCTATGGAGGAATCTTCAATGTGCCTTTGCATGTGCCATGAATGTTCTTCCCTTAGGTACCTCAGTACAATTTTCTTATCTCCTATGTTCAAATGTCACCTCAGTGAACCACTCTTGTGAGATCAAGCGCTCCGGACTCCCTCCAACCAGTCCTGGCACTTAGGACACTACCATTTAATATATTATATATTATTTGTACTTATTTTGTTTATTGTTTCTCTCTACCTTCTATGAAGGCAGGAATATTTGTTGGTAGACAGCACCTTGTATGGTGCCTACCACAGAGCAGGTACTTGAATCAATATTTATTAAACAAATAAATGAAATCAGAGGATTTTAAAAACTGTTCCAAAGTGTTCTAAAACTTGTCACCTCTATTAGAGTACTGTAAATGCTTCCTTGAACTGGAATCTTTGCAAAAGCATTCAGGAAAAAGAGCAGAAAAATCCAAAGCCACCTAGACGGGGCCTCTCCTATACATACCCGTTACCTTGGCCTCTAGAGACCATTTTATAACAAGTCCAACTTATTTGGAAAAAAAATGGAAAAAAATTTCTGGCAATAAGCCTATACTAATATATGGTAATTTAAAAACTTTAAAAATTGCTTCATTGAGATATAATCCACGTACTATAAAAATCGCCATTTTTTTTTCTTTTTAATGTTTGAGGGAGAAGGAGAGAGAGAGAGAGAGGGAGGGAGAGAGCATGGAAGCAGGGGAGGGACAGAGAGAGAGGGAGACACTGAATCTGAAGCAGGCTCCAGGCTCTGAGCTGTCAGCACAGAGCCCAACATAGTGGTCAAATCCATGGACTAAGAGATTGACCTGAGCCAAAGCTGATGCTTAACTGACTGAAACACCCAGAACCCCCCCACCCCCCAAATCACCTTTTTAAAGTGTAAAATTCATGGGGCACATGGGTGGCTCAGTTGGCTAAGTGTCCAACTTTTGATTTTGGCTCAGGTCATGATCACCTGGTTTGTGAGTCTGAGTCCCAACTCAGGTTCTGCACTGACAGTGAGAAGTCTGCTTGGGATTCTTTCTCTCCTCTTTCTAACCTTCCCGTTTGCACGTGCGTGAGAGTGTGTGTGCGCGCACGCGTGCGCGCACACACACACACTCTCCCTCTCTCTACAAGAATGAATGAATGAATAAAGTGTATAATTCGGTGTCCTTAATATATTCACAAGGTTGTACAACCATCACAACTGTCTAATTCCAGAACATTTTTAATCCCTCCAAAAAGAATACCCATGTGTATTATTGGCTACTTCCTATTCCTTCTTCTCAGTCCCTAGAAACCATTAATCTTCTTTCTTTATAGATCTGCCTGTTCTAGAGATTTCATATTCTGTTGATCCTCATTACGTACAGATTCCTTATATGTAAACTTACCGACTCATGCCAAATTTATTTGTAACCCTCAAATAAAAACTCTCAGTGCTTCTGTGGTCACTCATGGGTATGTACGGAGAAGTGGAAAGTGAAGTGCTGAAGTGCTGTCTTGTGACCTAAGTGCAAGAAGGCTGTGATGTACATTATGAAGAAAATACATGTTCGGTAAGCTTCATTCAGGCATGAGTTACAGTGCCACGAGTATTCTGGCTGTGAGTTCAGTATTGAATCAACAATATATATTAAAATGGTAAGGGATGCTTGGTTGGTTCAGTCAGTTAAGTGTATGACTCCGGATTTCGGCTCAGGTCATGATCCCCAGGTCATGGGGTCAATCTTTATGTCAGGCTCTGTGTTGTGGAGCTTACTTGATTCTCTCTCTCCTTCTCCCTCTGCCCCATCCCCGTGTGCATGTGCTCATGCTCTCTCTCAAAAAAAAAAAAAAGGATATATATATATATATGTGTGTGTGTATATATATATATTTTTCTTTAGATGGCTTTAAACAGAAACATACAAAAAGCAAGATTAAACATACAAAAAACAGGTATTGATCTGCTGACAGAAATGTGACCAAAGGCTTGCAGGAACCCAACCCTATATTTCTCCTAAAAATAATAGTTCAGTATTTGTTAATTCAGTGTTTGTGGCTTTGCAAAACTTGAATAACAAAAATGGATGGCAAATGGAATCTTATCATATGTGACCTTTTATGTATGACTTCTTTAATTTAGCATAATGCTTTCATATTTAAAGTTGTAGGTACCTGTACTTCATTACTTTTATTATGACTCAATAATATTCCACTGTAGTGACACACGACTTTTGTTCATTCATTCGTCAGGTGACAGACATTTGGGTTGTTTATACCTTTTGACTATTATGAATAATACCGGTATGTACAACTGTGTATAAGTTTTTATGGGGATAAAAACCTTTCTCCAATAAAGGATTTATTTTTAGTTGAGAGAGAGGGATATAGAATGCATGTGGGCAAGTGGGGGTGGGGTGGGGCAGAGAGAGTTCCCAGTAGGCTCCGTCCATGCTGTCAGCCTGGAGCACCACACTGACTTGGGGCTCAAATTCACTAACCATAAGATTGTGACCTGAGCCAAAATCAAGAGTCAGATGTTTAAATGACTGAGCCACCCAAGTGACTCTTAAGTGTCCTGGGTACATATCTAGCAGTGTAATTACTAGGTTATATGGTAACTCAACATTAACTGTTAGAGGAGCTGTCACATTATTTTCCAAGTGCTGCACCATTTTACATTTCCACTAGCAATGTATCAGGTTCTAATTTCTTCACATTTACTGTCTATCTTGATTATAGCCATTCTTGAAGGTGTGAAGTGGTATCTTGTTTGGGTTTTGATTTGCATTTCTTTAATAACTAATGATAGTAGTAATTTACAAGTAAAAGAGATAAAAAGGGGCGCATGGGTGGCTCAGTTGGTTAAGCCTCCAACTTCGGCTCAGGTCATGATCTCACAGTTCGTGGGTTCAAGCCCCGCATCGGGCTTTGTGCTGACTGCCAGCTCAGGGCCTGGAGCCTGTTTTGGATTCTGTACCTCCCTCTCTCTCTGACCCTCCCGTGCTCATACTGTCTGTCTGTCTCTCTCTTTCTCAGAAATAAATAAAACATGAAAAAAACAAACAAACAAAGAAATAAAGAGAAAGAAGGAAAAAACAAACTCCTAAACTCTCCACCTCAGTTATTGGAATATCTAATTGTTTAAAGTCTACTGGCCCCATCTCTAACTCAGGACCCTAACTCTTTTGTTTGAATGTGAGCTTTAACATCACCATCTACAGTTTTCTCACAGATGCAATCTTGCTTTCCTCTCCTGTGCACTTGGTGGTACAGAATCCAAGGTTTGAAGCTGACAATCTAACGGGTACATCTAGGGACCCTTTGTAGGAAAGTGAGCAAATTCTTACATGCAAAATTTAAAACCACACAGTTTACTAAAACTCCACAAACTCTTTACCTAACATATTCAACTCAATAACCCAGAAGCAGATAATTTTCAGATGCAGAGTGAGGGCAGAAACTAGGTTATATCAACTTTGTATCTTAAGTTCTTGCTCAGTTTGTGCCTGGCACAATCAGATTCTAAATAAATGTTGCAAAGAAATGTATTTTCCAAAAAATAAGGCTGGTGTTTACTTGGTCTTACCCTCAAGGGATTTTCATTGAGGTACGGAGGCTCTCCTTCTACCATTTCAATAGCCATGATACCCAGAGACCATATGTCCACTTTAGGGCCATAAGCTTTCCGTGTAACCACCTCTGGTGCCATCCAGTATGGCGTTCCAACCATGGTACTTCGTTTGCTCTGCTCAGGGGTGATCTGGGCACAGAAACCAAAGTCAGCTATAAAAAAAAACAAAAAATGTATCTAGAGTTAATGGTGTCCATGGATAGTTCCATCTGAGTTTGTGAGAGATGACTTGATTAATTACACTGGACTGTTCAGCCTTTTTTTTTTTAAAGTAAACCAGGGGCACCTGGCTGTCTCAGTCAGTAGAGCATGTGACTCTTGATCTTGGGGTTGTGAGTTCAAGTCCCACATTGGGCACAAAGCTCACATTTAAAATAAAAAAGTAAATGAGAATGGGTTTACAAATATATTAATGATGTTACATACTCTTCACTTGTTTACTTTTACTTCCCACAAGCAAAGGACAAATTATCAGGAGGTTTTTTTATTCTAAATAACTATCCTAACGGGGCGCCTGGGTGGCTTAGTCGGTTAAGCATCTGACTTTCGCTTAGGTCATGATCTCGCGGTTCGTGGGTTCGAGCCCCGCGTCGGGCTCTGTGCTGACTGCCAGCTCAGAGCCTGGAACCTATTTCAGAGTCTGTGTCTCCCTCTCTCTCTGACCCTCCCCTGCTCACGCTGTCTCTCCCTCTCTCTCCTAGAAATAAATAAAAATATTAAAAAAAAAAAAACCTATCCTAAAAATTTTAACAAAGTTGAGAAAGGTCTAAGAGAAAAAAGTAAATAAATGTTCAATGGTGAACACCAGAACTAAATTCTATAAAACAGGTAAAGGTCAGGAGGTGGGAACTAATTCTGAAGGAAATAAACAGAAGGTAGAATTACTAAGTATCTGACTTAGCAGACATTCTAGAAAAAGAACAGCGTTAACTACAGCCGTACCTAACAAAGTCCTCGCCAGCATTACTCTACTGCAACTACCTTATGTTATAACAGGAGCAGGAGGCCTGGGTAGGATTCAGTGTTTATTTAGTGGGAATATCAGGATGAGAATCTAGAATTTTCTCCTCCCTTCTACAGACCCATTCTACTTCAAAAGTAACTACTGTTAACATTTAGGTTTATAAAGTTTATACTTTTTGTTATGAATTTACATAGTTACAAAAATTACCATGAGCTGCATGGTTTATTTTATCTAATTAGGATACTTTGTAAAGTGCTTTTTATTATTTTTTAAAGCAACCTCTACCCCCATTGTGGGGCTCTAACTCACAAATCTGAGTCAAGAGTCACAAGAGCACCAACTGAGTGCCAGCCAGGGGCTTCAGTAAATTGTTTCTTAAAATTGATTTTTAGAGATTTTTCTATAGTTGTACATTGATCCACCTCATTACTATAATTACACAATATTACAAATTAAAAAGGACTATAATTTATTTTACCATTCCTATTCTCTTAGATATTTAAGTTTTTTTTTAACAATGTTGCAGAGAACAACTTTGCATTTATTGCTGTGCTTGTATTCAGTAATCCTATAGAAAAGCATACTAAAAGAACAATTGTTCCATCAAATCACAATATTTATAGCTAAAATGAGTACTTGTTAACAAACCAGAGATGTTCCAAATATAAGAATTAACATACCTAATCCTTATGATAACTCTATGAGATAGGCATATTTATTAATATTCTCATTTTACTAATTGGGTAACTAAAGCATACATATTTTTAGATAACTTACTCAAGATCATTCATTTAGTATGTGGAAGATCCAAGATAAAACATTATCCAAAAAAGTCTAATTCAGTTTACATGTGTATCCACCAGAAAAGTATTGAGAATGTCCACTTCTAATTTGCCCACTGATTAAGATTAGTAATCTTTTGTTTTTGACCATCTACTAGAACCCTCTTTCTGTGGTTGAATACTCTCTGGAGGAATTATCTTTAAAAAGAGATGTTGAAAAAGGAGCCAAACATTTTAGCAGAACAGAAGGAAAACTTTTTGATTTCTTGATCCAAGAAATGTCTTGAATTTTGCATAGTTGCAGGAAACTCAAGTTCTTCTTGAATCCTCCAGAGGGCCTCATTGAAACTGACAGATTATAGCCAACAGAGAAAAAGGAAGTTTAGGATTTCCCCCCCATGACTCTATCATATCTGATACAGAAGATAATTAGGAAGAGAGGTTTATAGGAATTTTTTTCCCCCTTGTCATCTCTCAGGTCAGGGTCATATAGCACTCTCCCAATTAGGCCCTGCTTTACCAAATCCAAAGAAAGCTCAACAGGATAATGAGAAAGATCTACCCTAACAGACAAGAGAAACAAATTCAAGTTTATCTTTGGAAGACAGCACCAACATTACAACAGTCCCAGGCACTGTTCTTCAGTGCTTCACATTTCTAATCCTCAGAAAAATTCTCTCACATAGCTACTCTTATTTTCCTTATTATATAATTGAGAAAATAAACACAAAGAGATTAAGTAACTCATCCCAAAACAGTCAGCAAGGAGTAGCTAATCTGCTATTTAAACCCAATCTGTCCAGTTGAGAGTTCATATTCTTTACCATTCTTTCCCTCCTTCTCCATATATAAAGTCATAAAAATATTAATAGGTTTATTTTTTAAAGTTTATTTTGAGAGAGAGCATGAGTGAGTGAGTGGGGGAGGGGCAGGGCAAGAGGGAGAGAGAGAATTCCATGCAGGCTCTGCACTAATAGCACAGAGCCCGAAGTGGCTTGAACCCAGCTTGAACCCACGAACTGTGAGACCAAGATGGAGCCAAAGTCAAGAGTTGGACACTCAGCCACCTGAGCTACCAAGGTACCCCAATAGAAGGCTTTTTTTGGTTTTCTTTTTTACTTAAACAAAAGGCAGAAGTATCATAACAAATACATGTTATTTCTTCATTTGTTACTCACTAAGTTTAACCGATCCTTCCATTCCCAAAAGCACATTGTCACTTTTGATGTCTCGGTGGATCACTTGATTAGCATGTAAAAACTCCAATGCCTGTAAACACTAAACAAGAAAAATACTTATCAATGAAACAGTTCCTAAAAAGTCCAAAGGAAATTCACATACAGTATTCATGTCCTGAGCATGACTTCAGAAGTCTAATTCAGCCACCAGAAAGTAGGTAAGATCCTGGGAGGTCTAGTTCTATCCAGCTGCTCACTGATGTAAGATGTTTTCTTCATTTCTTTTATAGTGGATTTTACATAAAGCTATACACACAACCTAGACACCACTGATGGTAGAGTAATTTTCCTCTTATGCTGTGTTTCAGAAAGCACAGAGTCAGAAGTGAGGAAAAACTCACTCCTTCCTTAAATACAGGAACAAGATTAGAGTTTTAAAATCTGCTTGTCCCTATGTTTTTGAATATAAACTGAGTATAAACTCTAAACATGGAAAAAGCTGTTCTTTTTCTTACCCCCAATAGAGGAAAACAACAAATAAGGGATGTACATTATGAATAACAATTAAAAATCTCATTCAAAATATTCTACTATTCATTCAAGGAAAAACAGATAAACTATGTAATTCTATATTAAATTTACCAAGCATTTAAGCAGATTCTTGAAAAGAACAAATCTTCCCCATAACACTGGTACAAATGAATAGAAACAAATTTGTCCTTCATTTTACTGTTTTCTCTAACTTGCCAATTAGAGAAACTCCTAAAATAATTTTTAAAACAATTATGAGAAGAAATTATTAGAGAAACTAAGTATAAATAGATAAATTCTTTTTTTAAGTTTATTTACTTTGAGAGAGAGAGAGTGAAAGAGAGTGAGTGGAGTAGGGTCAGAGAGAGAGAGATAGACAGAATCCAAACTCAGGGCTTGAATCTACTCTGGGATCATGACCCAAGGTGAAATCAAGAGTCAGATGCTCAACCAACTGAGCTGCCCAAGTGCCACATAAATAGATAAATTCTTAAGTTTTTATTAGCTTTTAAGTGATCAAACATTCTTTGTTAGAGATATCATATTATTAAAATATCATATTCATAGCTATTAAAGAATTTTTATTTCCTTCCCTCCTGAAACAACCAAAAGCTTAGATGTAAGGGCTATTTGGCTGAATTCTACTCGCTGAAGCAACAGTATGTCTAAAAATTCATTAATGAATATCAAGAAACAACCAGTTTAACCTTCGATAAATTAATAAGCCCAGAAGCAAACTTAACACTTCAGGTAAACATGTGTCTTGCTTTGCCTAAGACAGTCCATGTCTCCACTGTTGACTGGCCTTCCCTTTCACTCTTAAAAGTACCCTGATTGGCTGCTAAATTTTAATGATCACTCCACTGAACTTTACCTGTGAGCTGGGCTCTTCAAAAAACCATGTTCTGTTCCAGAATTGCCTTACACATGAAGGAAAGGGTTTAAATTCTCATGTAGGATAAAATGGTATGGGGACAACTTGCAAAGAAGTACATGGAGCAAGTATTTCACATAGTAAAAATTACCTGTGCAAAAAGCTTTCCCCCTGTCTTTTTTTTTTTTTTTAACCTCCTGCTTAACTACACATTGCTGTAACTTATCAAAAAGGGGACAAGCTCACCTCTCTGCATACAGCTGCAATCTGTGCTTCATCCATGCAGGTTTCTGTCACAACATCAGTAAGTGATCCCCCAGCAAGGTACTCCATCACCACAAACAATTCATCTCCCATCAGGTAGCTAAAATCATTATGAACACACAAAAAATACTCTTATTTTTAACATCACTCTGAGTACAAGGAATTCAAATGTCAGGCACCCTAATAACAAATATAGGAAGCTGGAAGCTTTGAGAGCCAGGGAGAAAACTGGCAAGCTGCTATGCAACAGCGCAGAAAATTAACTGAGGGTCATTATGATATTCCTAAGTGACTTGAAAGTTTGCCCATAATTGTGACTTGAGTGTATACATAGATCATTCCAGTTAAAATAACACTGTTAGGGAAATATACTTGGGAAGTTGATTTTTATGAACATGTCCCCCATTACAAGGGCTAAAATCTAAAAAAGTGTGATCTTTTCCCCATTCTAAACAAACTTACACATGGAACTAAGAAAGTCACCTATAATCCTCTATATCTCCAATATAATCACTATTTTGATTTTTCGATTATTCTTCTTCCATTAACATATATGTAATTGTATATTGTACAATATATAATTTTCTATTCTGCTCTTTGTTCTGCTGTTTAACATCTATTCCAAAATTAAATGAGGTTTTGACACACTATTTGCCCATGAAAGGCAGCATTTAAAATAAAAACTGATCTAAGTTTAAAAAACATGTGGCCAGGCACCTCTGTCAGTCAACACATTAATCATAGCTCATTTCATTAATGTTGCTGCTTGTGATCATTTATAACTAATACAAGCACCAGCAGCAAGGTCTTTCATTTAACTGCTTTCTCTAACTTGCCAAGTGAGATATCTAGAATAAGTCCTGCTAAACTGCATTGTGCTATTTTCTTTTTACCTCTCCTCCTCCTTCAGGCTTCCTTTTCAGCACGGACATTCTACTCTAGTCTTAACTCAAGGGGCTAGCCTCCAACACCAGAAGACTTGAAATATTCGTATTTACCTGTCCAAGAAGTTAACTATGTTGGGATTCTTCAATTCTTTCATCACTAGAATTTCATTAATGATTAATTCCTTCTTTGGCTGTTTCTGTAAATTAATCTGTTTAATAGCAACCTATGAAGGAAAGAGAAATAAGAAAAATCAGAACAAGTGTCTAATTCTCTTGGAAAATTACAAACACCAGTCAGGTAATAATTTAATTTATTATGTATCTATTATATTATACAGTGAGCTTACTCACAGGTAACTTTTACTTCCACACTGGCAATGCATGATGCTTTGTAACACATAGAGGCCAACTACTTTTATATTTCTTCTAAAGCTGCTTAATCAACCCAAGGTTATACCAATGCCAAGAATTAATCCTCTTTTCATTCCAAGCTGAGAAGATAATTTTTTAAATATTTGCTCATTTATGAAACTCAATGCATAATTCTTTCTTTTTTCTCCTATTAAGTACTATAAAATTACATAGAGAATTCTTTCAACATATTGAACTGAAAAAGAGATTCCTATTGATTATTCACAGATTTATCTAGTTTCTTCCTATACTAAAAGCTAATGGTAACACCCAAAATATGAAAAAGTAGCTACCTCCTGTCCCAATGCCACATCAGTAGCAGTGAAAACTGTACCAGAAGCCCTAGGGGGAAAAAAAGACACAACCAGATTTAAGGTTTCTAAATCACTATCACTTATACATCTAAAGACTTTATACTTAGAACAACTGCAAAAGGATTAAAGAACATTTAATTACATACCTTCTATTTATCTATTTATTTATTTTGAGAGAGAGAGGGAAGGAGAGGGAGAGTGTGCACACACCAACATAAGTGAGCACAAGAAGGGGAGGGGCAGAGGGAGAGAGGATCCCAAGCAGGCTCTGTGCTGTCAGTGCAGAGGCCGACCAGGCTTAATGCCATGACCATAAGGTCATGACCTGAGCTGAAATCAAGAGTAGGATGCTTAGCCAGTGGAGTCACCCATGCACCCCAAAACTTAACATGTTTAAACAGGAGTAAAAGCAAAACAAAAGGGGAAAAAATAAGAAAAAGGTAATCCCTATGGCCAAAACTTCTGTTAGAAATTTGTCATAAAAAGAAAGAAAAAAGGGATATATACTCATGGATCCATTTCCCTGCTTAAAAGAAACAAAAAAACTACAAATAAGTTTGTAATGTTCTTGTGTGCGCTTTACAAAGGCATCCTCCTTTTTCCCAAAAGTAATCTGTATTTGGTATTTATTCTGTCATTGATGTGTACCATTTCCATGCACTTTCCTACACTTTAATTAGCCATCCAGGTCCCCATGTGATTTAATGTTAATTCAACACTGGATTTGGGATAGGTGTTATACTTGCTCATTCATAACAATAATTATTTATATTATTCAATATAATTTATCCACTATCATGCTCAAGAATATTAAGATGATTTTCAATTTTTGTTATTAAACCAGTGATGCAACTACATTTAGTTGTGTGTTTTTTAAAAAATATTTTAGACAGCATGAGCAGGGGAGCAGGGCAGAGGGACAGAGTGAATAAGCAGGCTCCATGCTCAGTGAAGAGCCCGACACTGGGCTGGATCCCACCACTCCAGGATCATGCCCCTAAATTTAGCTTTTTTTTTTTTTTTAAAGTTTATTTATTCTGAGAGAGAGAGAGACTGTGTATGTGCACATGAGTGAGGGAGGGGCAGAGTCAGAGAGAGAGAGAGAGAGAGAGAGAGAATCCCAAGCAGGCTTCGAGCTGTCAGTGCAGAGCTCCATGCAGGGCTGGATCCCACAAACTGTGAGATCACCACCCGAGCACCACTTAAACTTAGCTTTAAGAGAGTCATACATACAAACAAATTCATAAGGAAGTTTTCAAAACAGACTTAAGCTCTCTTTCTAAATTCACAGAACACTTTCCAGAGATTAATAACATTAAAAACTGAAGATGGTCTGGGCCCCTGGGTGGATGAGTTGATTAATCATCTGACTTCGGCTCAGGTCATGATCTCACAGTTCATGAGTTCGAGACCCGCATCCAGCTCTGTGCTGACAGCTTGAGCCTGGGGCCTGTTTCAGATTTTATGTCTCCCTCTGTCTTTGCCCTTCCCCTGCTCATGTGTGCTCTCTTCCTCAAGAAATAAACATTAAAAAAAAAAAAAAAAAAAAAATTTAAAATGGTCATTTGCTCCTAAGCAACAGAAAATAGTTTTCTTTGCATTTACTTTTGAGAGAGAGAGAGAGACAGACAGACTGAGTGCAAGTGGGGGAGGAGCCAAAAGAGAGGGAGGCAGGATCCAAAGCAGGTTCCAGGCTCTAAGCTATCAGCACAGAGCTTGATGCAGGGCTCGAACCCGTGGACTGCAAGATCATGATGACTTGAGCTGAAGTTGGTGCTCAACCGACAGCTACTCAGATGCTCCAAGTGTAGTTTAAAAATACAAACTACTGGGGACACCTGGGTGGCTCAGTTGGTTAAGCACCGGACTTCAACTCAGGTCATATTTTCACAGTTCGTGAGCTCGAGGCTGGCATTGGGCTCTGGGCTGACAGCTCAGAGCCTTGAGCCTGCTTCAGATTCTGTCTCCCTCTGCCCCTCCCCCGCTTGTGCTCTCTCTCAAAAATAAACATTAAAAAATTTTTTTAAAACACAAATTACTGGACAAAATCCGAGTATCAGACTCAAAAATCAATATTCAATGATGTGATTAAATACGTGCTTTTATTGCTTATAATCTTGTAGTAAATGTTATTATTTTTTAAATACATTTGATGGGCAGGGCAATTTCCCCATCTAGTCTCTCAACCACCAATGGGAAATAACATTTAAGAAAAAACAGTGTATGATCACTGTTAAACCGTGTAGCCTTTTTAATAGCATGTAGAAATAAATGAATTACAAGAATACCACTCACAGAATACCGTAAGTGTTCAATGTCTTTCAACAGGCAAAAAAAAAAAAAAAAAAAAAAAGAAAAATCATAGTGTACATCCAAGAATTGTTAAATATTGTGTAACATATTCACAAATACTTACCCTTGCCCAATTTTTTCATATCTTGTATATTTTTTCTTAGGGTCACCTATGCTCACAATAGTTCCTATTTTAAACAAAAACCAAACAAAACATTGGAAACTCAGTCAAGCATTTTAAAGTTGTAAACTAATTACATCCTCATTCCTTCTAATAAAGTCTACTGAGTTTAGAACATTAGCTTTCAAACATTAACACTAAATTTCAAAAATAATGTATTTCAAAGACAAAACACTATTGAAACTTATCAGAAGCAAGAAGATATTGTTTCTATTAGGTTGGACCTCCTAACCAGTGTCTTAATTATCCTATCATTCTCTCAAAAATAAACATACTTTAAAATGACCAACTGTGTTAGTCTGCCTAAGAATAAAGAAAGGGGTTTTCAGGATGTGGGAGATTCAATCCTAATTGGGAAATTCCTGGGTAAGGATGAGTATTCTTTAATACACTGATATATATGAAACTAATGATAAGTTATGAAACTATCAGAAATAATATATAACTGATATTCACGTGAATAAACCTAAATGGCTTTTCTGACTCTTCCCATATTATCTTCTATCTTCCAATATATTTAGAAAACCACTTATTACTATAAAGATTACTTTAGTATGAACTAATCATACATCTGTTTTAGGAAAGCTCACAAAGTCACAACTAAGAAACAGTTTTAAAATTAGGATTTGGATATAAAACTATAACTTATATTATTACTATCATTAAATCAAAACATGAGAAAACCACACTAAGTCTTCACTTGCTCAAGATAAAGGAGATAGGATCATATCAAGGAAACTCACACAAATAATCCGATTTTATATAGGTACAGCCACTATAGCTGTAGTATCTTTCTTTGATCCCTCTCTATAAAGTGCTCTTTATAACTACAGCTTCTGTAGACTTGCACCCTCTCCCTGGCACTGTGTACATTATTTCTAATGGTTGATTCAGGCCAATGGCAGTTGATGGATGTAAAGGGAGAAGAGGAAAAAAACAAAAACAAAAAAAACACCTGTATTTGATGTTGACACATACATCTACATAGAAATGTTTAGTTATTTTGGAACATTTTGTATTATCCTACTGAGAAGCTATAAGTATGCATAAACATAAATAAACTTCTTTTGATAAGGTTTCCAATCATGATCCTTAGATTTGACCTTTTGGGAAGAAGTATTTCTTCCAAAGGTACTGACCATTGCAAAGACATTGCTCAAAAGTCAACACATAATAAACAAGCAAATTAGAGTATGATTTTGGCTTCAGCAGATTTTTTTTTATTTTATTTTTTACAAATAGTTTATTGTCCAATTAGTTTCCACATAACACTCAGTGCTCATCCCCACAAGTGTCCTACTCCATGCCCATCGCCCCCTCCCCCCCACATCCATCAGTCCTCAGTTTTTGTCGGCATTCAAGAGTCTCTCATGGCTTGCCTCTCTCCCTTTCCCCCACCATTTCCCCCCTTCTTCTCCGCCTTGTTCCTCCGTCAAGTTCCTCCTAATCCTCCTATACGTGCAAACATATGATATTTGTCCTTCTCTGCATGACTTATTTCACTCAGCAAAACACCCTCAAGGTCCATCCATGTTGCCATGGCCAGATTTCATTGTTTCTCCTTGCCATGTAGTATTCCATGGTATAGATAAACCACATCTTCTTGATCCAATCATCTGCTGGCTTCAGCAGATTTTAACTGAAGCTACTGTTCTTAGAACAAACTATTTTTTATGTCTTAAGCCAAAATATATATAAGGTATACATTAAAATCCATCTGAGCCAAATTTTCAAGAACTATTAACAATTTAAGAATAGTGTAAAATGTAGGTAACATACTTAATTTCTCCATAATCTCTTCATCTGTCATTTTGGTCTTCTTTTTCTGTTTGTCAGAAGACTTGGCACCACTATCAACATTAGAATCACCAACTGGTGCAGGGATAGGGTCTATTACAGACCGTGTATAAATCTGTAGAGAGAGAGTTAATTACTGAGATCTGAGGAAAAATATTTTTAGTATTCTTACTGGCACACTATTCAGGTCTTTGACTTAAAAAATATATTTTGTGTCTGTTTTTATTTTCATTTCAGAGAGAATGAGAAAGCATGCAGAAGCAAGCAAGGGAGAGAGGCAGGAGGAGAGAGAGAACCTGAAGCAGGTTACAGCATAGGGCCCAATGCAAGATCATGACCTGAGCCAAAATCCAGAGTCAGTTACTGACTCGTGGGTCTGGGTGACTGAGCCAGCCAGGTGCCACTCAATTCTTTTTTTAACCAGTGTTCTAAACAAGGAGAATATTTTCAGACTTGTCTTATTAGCTACTAATTCTCACAAAAACTTTTATCCAAAGGTGATTTCTACCATTTCATTTTAAGCAGTCAATTCTAGGAGGCAGAGAAAGAAGTGAGAGGCCCCTCTCGTTAGATCAGGATCCAGGGGCAGTCCTTGGAGTCCTCCCTGCCAACTGCGCCAGCGCTCCACCACACAGCACCTCCCCCACACTTCCCTTGTGCTAGTACAGGGGGAGGAGGCACAGGACTCTTTCTGCCTCTATCTGAGGTCATTAAATTCTCCCATATCCAGTAGGGAATTTCACTCACAGCAGCCTCCTGAATGACATCAAGGCTTTGAGAGAAATGTAAAATGGGAGATAATGTACACAATCTGGGTAAAAAGATTTAAGTTTTAGATATAGTAGTTATCTGCATTGAAATAAACAGAAAAAATCAGAGAAATAGATGAATTCTCTGAAAGAGAAGGTATAATATAGAAAGAAAAAACAATGAGTATTTTAACTTTTAAGGAAGTCATTCAATTTTAGTTTTGAATAAAAAATTAAGTTTTTTGATAAGTGGTTTTTAGGTAAAGATCTCCTAGTCAAATTTCCCCATTATGAAGGCCTTTGAAAAGTAATCACTGAAAGTCAAATACAGACTTTTTTTTGGTTTTGTTTTTAAAACACACATGCCCAGACTCCCACAGTCCAGGTAGTAACCAGACACGCACTGATTTTGTGTGATCCGGTCGTGGGGCAATAACAGGAGGGGCAGCCTCTTCATCATCATCATCTTCCTCTGTTACTACTGCTGATGTTTCTGACACCTTGGTATTCAGCTGTATTAATCATATGAGCAAAGTAAGGAAGATAAGTCAAAGACAACAGTAAGTTAAAACAGGACCCTCTTTTTTAACATACTTGAAAAAATGTATTTCTTTAATAGGTCGTTTCAAAATGATAAGCAGTGATCTAATCACTTAAAGAGTAAAGGCAATTCTATAACTTAGAGAAATTTAGTTAATGAAATAAATGTTTACAGCAAATATTAAGTTTTCTTAAGAGAAAATTTATACCTTTCATATGGAGAATTTTATACCCTTTAAACAAGCCCTAAAAGGAAATAATCACTTTATTTGTTAAGACCAAAAACAAAGATCCTCTAGACTTTATATAAGTCAGAGTCATTTTTGGTCATTTAAGATGGCCAGATTATCACCATCAAAAATGGTGGCTAATGAAGTAAAAGAAGACATTAACCTTTAGACAGAGCTTATGATATGCCAAGGACATGCTAGGTAGGTACTTTACATATTACCTCATTTAGTCTTCATACAACTCTAGAAGACTGTTTCTTCCCAAATGAGGAAATTCTATTTACTTAATATAGCTTCCTTATTTGCTTAATCAAGTGGCTAGCTTAAAACGTATTAAGCTGAATAAATAAATAGATAAATAAAACATATTAAGTAGTTCTTAATGGCTGTAATTTATTTTAGAAAGCAAAATAAAAACTGAGATTTGTTTTGGGTAACTTTAGTAAGTTAAAAAAAGAGTTACAAGAAGTAACATATCAACTTACGCCTGGTGTCCCAGAAGGGAAGCCATCTTTCTCTGAATATGAAACAGAAAACAATACTAAGTCAACAACTCAAAAAATAAAACAACTTCTAAATAATAAAAAGAAGAAAATACAAAGCAGAGCTAGTAAAATGTTCTTAGACTGATTTCATTTTAAGTTGAATTAAGTCTTAAGAAAAATGACAGTATCAATATTCAAACAAGGATTTATAGAAGATTGTGCTAATAAAATTTCAAATCTTAATGAACTGTAAATTTACTAAAAGTCACTGATGTATATACTTCAAATGGGTGAATTTTATAGCATATGACTTATGATTTTAATGAAGTTATTAAAAACATATCTGAAACTAAACTTGTCAATGTATTAATTAAAATAAAACAAGTTTATTCATAGCAATACTCCAGTAAACTGTCTATCGAGAAACTTAAGGCAACTGTTCAGACAATGGCAGTTGTGCAAAGGAAAATTCTTTTTTTAATGTTTCTTTATTTTTGAGAGAGACAGAGAATGAGCAGGGGAGGGGTAGAAAGAGAGGGAGACATAGATCCAAAGCAGGCTTCAGGCTTTGAGCTGTCAGCATAGAGCCCCTCTCCGGGCTCGAACTCACCAGCTGTGAGATCATGACCTGAACTGGTCGGACGCTTAACCAACTGAGCCACCCAGGGGCCCCAGGAATATGCTTTCTTATTGAAATTTATGTCAAGAATTTTCCTTTGGGGTACCTAAGTGGCACAGTCAGTTAAGACTTCGACTTTAGCTCAGGTCATTTTCTCATGGCTAGTGAGTTCGAGCCCTGTGTCAGGCTCTGTGCTGACATCTCAGTGCCTGGAAACTGCTTCTGATTCTGTCTCCATCTCTCTCTGCCTCTTCCCTGATCACACACACACTCTCTCTCACATATAAATAAACATTAAAAAAAGACTTTTTTTTTAAATGAGAAAGCATATTCCTGAATACAAAAAAGTTCATGAAGACTAAATGTCAAAATATTCATTCTGGAATTTAGAAAAGCAAGTTTTGTTCTGTTTTATTTTTCAAAAGGCCTGGAGAAATTTACATTTTTATACATATATGTAATAATATATACTAAATAATATGCTAACACATTATGCATATTAACATATATCACTTAACACATATTAATGTTAACATATTATAAATTTAATATACAAAACATACATATGTATTATATAAATAAGTATAATTTATAAATGTGATTATATTAAAGGTATATTTAACATAACTTTAACTCATATACATTAAAGATATATATAGGGTGAAAAGAATATACCAGTTTCTGGTTAAACACGGATTTAAAAAAACACTAATTTACACAGACTTACTAGTTGATACAAAAATTCTAGGTACAAGTCTGACCTTTTGCTAAGGATACAAAGGTTGAGATCTAGGTAAAAAAGTCAAGATCATTTGGCCAAGTTGGTCTCTATTTCTTCCTTAAGCACAGCCCTTATTTCTGTGAAAATGTAGTCAAATTAAGTACAATTAATTAAAACTAAATGTATGATTTTAGCTCAATCATGTTTTTAAAAAGTACATGTATGGGGGAGACTGGGTGGCTCAGTCAGCTAAGTGTCTGCCTTTGGTTCAGGTCATAATCTCACAGTTCATGAGTTCAAGCCCTGCATCGGGCTCTGGACTGATAGCTCAGAGCCCAGGACTCTGCTTCAGATTCTGTGTCTCCCTCTCTCAGCCCCTCCCCCGCTTGAATTCTGTCTGTCTCTCTCAAAAATAAGACATTAAAAAATTAAAAATAAAGAAATAAAAAGTACATGTATGACTTTAGGGGTCAGAGAAATTTAAATGACCCCCTGGGGATGTAATTACCAAAATCCACCGAAGGAAATAGGACCCATGATCCTGTTTCTTCAACAAATAAATTGCAAGGAAAAGAGAGTCTAAGAATAAGCCTGAGGGCTCCTAAACATCAAAAGAGATTCAAAAGATACAGTGATCACCTGTAATATGTGGACTTTACTCTGATCCTGATTGAACAATAAACTATTTTTAGAAATCTACTATACTCTAATTCTTACCAAATGATATTCTAATTCCAAGGTACAAAATCTTTTAGTTCTAATGCTTATTTTATGTTTATATATTTGAGTTTTGAATCGATTTCAAATTTCTGGATGACTTAAACATTTTTTACTTCATAGTCTGTGTGTTTAATATAGCAAAACAACCCTCCTCCTGTCCCACTAACAATAAATATTTATTTCTAGTATGGACATGCCCTTAAGTCAGCATCTTTCTCTTCTATTGCCGGGAGTCATCAAAAGCAGTGACAAGAAAAAACAAACAATAGGCCAAAACATCCACTTTTGGCAAAACTAAGAGAATAACACACTCCCCAGACTCCAAATTATGCATAAGAGCTGCTTCAATCAGTCTACAAAAGGCAGATCTAGAGCAGGGGGAAAAGTAGGGACAAGAACCATAGCTTAGGTTTTTATTTTTCCAGAAGCAATCCTTTTATCTAGGCATGCTTCAAGATTCTGCAATCCCATTTGAATCAGCCTTTTACCACCGTTGGATGTCTTACCAGGAGGAGTAAAGCTCAGGTATTTCTGCTTCACCGTGTTGGAGTCATAGAACTTCAAGACATCCAGCACAGCCTGAGGGTTCTTCTTTTGCTCTAGTTTGGTGATATTGGAGGTCTGTAATAATCGAGCCCACTGTTCTGGCATGCCCTAACAAAAAAATATTAAAAAATTAGTGGTTTTGAGTTGCTTTAATAAAATCAACATCCAGAGGAAATGGCAAGATAACATAAAAAAACAAGTCAATCTACATTACTGTAGGCCTGACTAAACTGTAGAAGGTCTTACTTTTCTAATGGTCAATTTTTCTAAATCTGTTTTGCATAACTAACTAATGAGCTCAGCTCCCTAGAAGAAAGATACATCCAACCACAAACACTTTCATAAGAAGAGAAAAGCACTAAGAATTCACAGTTAACATGTGGATAGAAAAGTTAACTTGAAACATAATGATGCACGGAAAGGTTTGAGTGCGGAGACATAAATGAGTCCCAACTAGGTAAACTTACAGTGAATTCTCCAGTAACCGCATCAAAGCCAACATGGATGGTGTGCTCAAAATCAGATGGAGGAGAAATTTCTGGCCGTTCCTTTTCTTTCTTCTTACTTCCTAGAGGGCAATAAAAAAACAATCAGCCTGTTTAAACATGATTGATAAAGGTACTCATAATCAGTTTTCCCCCCAAATCAGATTAGGAACAAAGTTATTCTAGAAGAGATTTCCCCTTAAGACATTTGCTGATAGGAAACTGCTAAAAGAAGTAAAGTAACCTATTCTGTCATCAAACAGGGGTGGGAACAACCAGACAATGTTCTTGATTAAACAGGCACAAGGACTGACCCACAACTAGGCCTGAGTAAGAGAGCACAGGGCAAAAGAGACAGCCCTTTAGAACACTGGTTCTCATAGAGGCCTACACTTTAGATCACTGAGCAAACTGGAAAACGATGTCTACCAAATCCTATTTCCATCTGGCTATATTCATCCCAAAAGAACTAACATTATTGTGACAGTATAGACAAAGAGCTTACAACGAGCATGTCACCTTTCTTGTGCAATGCTAACCTTTCCTTTTTATTATAAGGTTAATAACTGCTACATCTTAACACTTCCCAGTGTTTCTGTGGTTCTACCAATTATTTTTGCTACATTTCTGACACATCAATTAATATTCTGTAATTTACAGATGCCTAGGTGGTTCAGTTGGCTAAATGTCTGACTTTGGCTCAAGTCATGATCTCACGTTTCATGGTTCAAGCCCGCGTCAGGCTCTGTGCTGACTACTCAGAACCTGGAGCTTGCATCAGATTCCGTTTACCTCTCTCTATGCCTCTCCCCCACTCACACTCTGTCTCTCAAAAATGAATAAATGTTAAAAAAAATATTCTCTGTAATTTAAACACATCTGTTCCTCCCTACCCCTCCACCTCCCACCTGCCTTGCTCCCATATCCTGCTCTAATCTGCAGTTTATGCCTAGGGTTCTGGCCTAGCTAATGTCCTAGGACATTCCTAAACTTTTACCCTGTGATAGAATCTATTTTCTGGATTACTCTGTTTCCTTCTTCTTAGTTTATCCCTTCATACTTCTTGACTATATATATTTAGGTTGAAAATGTTTCCCCCACTCAGAACTTCTTCTAATTTCTAGTGTTGTTATTCAGAAGGCCATTTTGAACCACTGTTGAAAATCAATTGTCCAAATATGCCTGAGTCTATTTCTAGATGCTCAAATTTGTTGCAATGATCTCTTTACCTTTATGCCAATACCAGCCTGCCTGGACTATTGTAGTTTAAAAATAAGCACTGAAACTACATAGTATAAGCCTTGTAACTTTTTTCTTTTTCAAAGCTGCTTGGCTATTCTAGGTCCTTTGCATTCCATCCAAATTTTATATAATTTTTTAAATGTCTATAAAAAATTTTAATGTTTTTATTTTTGAGAGAGAAAGAGAGCAGGGGAGGGGCGGAGACAGAGGATCTAAAGTGAACTCTGTGCTGAGAGCAGACAGCCTGATGTGGGACTCAAACTCACTAACCGTGAGATCATGCCCTAAGCCAAGTGGGAACACTTAACCAAATGAGCCACCCAGGTGCCTCTACGTATTTTTTATTTTTGTGAGAGAGAGTGCAGTGCACATTCGTGTGAGTGGGGAAGGGGCAGAGAGAAAGGGAGAGAGAGATCCCAAGCAGGTTCCCAGCTATCAGCCAGAGCCTAACATGGGGCCTGATCTCAAAACCATGGGATCATGACCTGAGCCAAAATCAAGAGCCAGAGGCTTAACCAACTGAACCACCTAGGAACTCCTGCATGCAAATTTTAGAATGAGCCTGATAATTTCTACAAAAAAGCCTCCTCAGATTTTGATTGGAATTGCATTGAATCTACAAATCAATTCGGGAAGAACTGATTTCTTAACAATATTGAGTCTTCTAATTGATGAAAAACATTGAATCTCTCCATTTATTTAGGCCTTCTTTAACTTCTCTCAGCAATATTTCAGTTACCGTTGTATAGATCTGTCACTGCTTCTGTCAGGTTTGTGTGTCAGTATTTAAAAATATCTGTTGTAATTGCAATAGTACAACCTGTTATTTATTTATTATACAGCTCCAGGCATTGGTGGCTTTACTGGCAAAGTCAGTTAGTGAGGGAGTGTTCCAGTTTTTACAATGCAAGATACTAGCACTTACTCAACCTTGGAAAGGCTTTCTGGTTAACTATGATACTATGTTTTACCAATGAAAAATATTCTTTCTTGACTGCCAAAGCACATTCATGTAGAAGCACTTAGTCTGAGGTCACCTTTTTTTAAGGTAAACTCTATCCCCAACATGAGGTTCAAACTCATGACCCCAAGATCAAGAGTCACATGTTCTAGTGATGGAGCCAGCCAGGCACCCCACAAATGGTACAACTTTTTAATTTTTTAAAAATATTTTATTTATTTCTGAGAGAGACAGACAGACAATATGAGAAGGGGAGGATCAGAAAGGGGGAGACACAGAATCTGAAAAG
This sequence comes from Hyaena hyaena, assembly GCF_003009895.1. Lineage (NCBI taxonomy): Eukaryota > Metazoa > Chordata > Mammalia > Carnivora > Hyaenidae > Hyaena > Hyaena hyaena. Next base: position 679,799 of record NW_024081015.1, read on the forward strand.
GCTCCAGGATCTGAGCTAGCTGTCAGCACAGAGCCCAATGCAGGGCTCGAACCCACGAACCGTGAGATCGTGACTTGAGCCGAAGTCGGACACTTAACCAACTGAGCCACCCAGGCACCCCTTAAGTTTGGTTTTTAACTGTTCATTAATAGTACAGAGAAACCCTGATACAGAGCATATACCTGAAACCTTACAAATATCTACTTTTTAATTCCAGTAACATCTTTGTAGCTATCACAGGATTTCATATAAAAATTCAATCATGTTTTTGGTGAATAAAGGTTTACTTCTTTCTCATTCTGAATTCATGTCTTTTTCTTATCTTCCTGAACTGGCTACAACCTCTAGTACACTGTTGATCTTAAAGGGGAAACGTTCCCCCCCCCCATTAAGTTTGATGCTTGTGTAAGTTTTTCAAAGATGCTCTTTTTATCAGGTTAAGGGCATTTCCTTCTTTCAAGTTTGCTGAATGTTTTTCTCAGAAACAAATACTAGATTCTGTCAAATGCTTCTTCTACAACTACTGAGGTAAACATGTTTTTTCTTTCTTATTTTGCTAATATAATAAATTACATTGACTGATTCCCAAATGTTAGACCAACTCTGCATTCCTGAAATGAAATCCACTTGGACAGTATGTATTATCACTCTTTTCATATACTGTGAGATTCTAAAAGCTAAAATCTTGCTGAAGATTTTCCATCTACATTAATGAGAAATATTGGTATGTAGCTTTCTTTTTTGTAATGTCTTTGGTTGGGGCATCAGAGTAACACTGGTCTCATAAAATACGTTGGGGAGTATTCCTTCTCTTTCAATTTTCTGGAAGATTATGTAGAAATGTTGACATTTCTTATAATATTTGGTAGAATTCACCAATGGAGCCATCTGGGTCTGACATTTTCTTTGTGGACAGTTAATAACTGCAAACTAAATTTTCCTAAGAGACACAGTGTTTTTAGATTACTTATTTCTTTCTGAATGAATTTCAAAAATTTGTATCTTTCAAGAAATTTTCCCACTTTACCTAATATGTTGAATTCATTACCTTGTCATTTTTAGTATCTGTAAAAATGCCACCTTCTTGGGGCTCCTGGGTAGTTCAGTCGGTTAAGCATCCAACTCTTGGTTTCAGCTCAGGTCATGATCTCATGGTTCATGGGATCGAGCCCTGTGTCTAGCTCTGCATGGACAGTGCAGAGGCTGCTTGGGATCCTCTCCCTCCTCTCTGTTCTTCCCCACTACTTGCTAAGTAAACAAACATTTAAAAATTGTTTTTAAATGCCACCTCTTTTTCAATATTGGTAATTTGTGTCTTCTCTCCCCACCGTACTCTCCATGTTTACCTAGAAGTTTATCCATTTGATATTCTCAATAAATCAGCTTGTGGTTTCACTGATTTTTCTATTTTTTCTTTCTATTTTATTTTTCTCCAGTTTGATTTTTGTTATTTTCTTCTACTACTTTGGAGCTCACTCACTCTTCCCTTCTAGTTTATTAAGATGGCTTTGCTTAAGTCGTGGATATGAAATCTTTTTCTTTTCCCATATAGGTGCTTAATAGCATAAATTTTCTTCTATTATCTTCAGAGCATCATACAGATATTGATGCTTTGAATTTTCATTTTCATTCTGTTTAATATACTTCCTAAATATCTTTTGAGTTCTTCATTTATTTAGAAATGGGTGGTGTTGTTGTTTTTTTACTTTTGAAATATTTCCAGAGAATTTTCTGTTACTGATTTTTAATTACATTGTGGGCACAGAATGTATTTTGTGTGATTTGAATTCTTCTAAATTATTAGGTTTTAAAAATCTCCCTAGAATATGATCTCAGTAAGTGTTCCATGTTCACTTAGCAAAGAATATGTATTCTGCTGGGTTGAGTGCTCTATAAATGTCAACTGGTCAAGGTGATTGATAGTTTTAGCAACTTTCTGTCACTTGCTCTATCAATTATTGATAAAAGTATCCTGGAACCTCTAACTGTAAGCGTACTTATCTATTTCTCCTTAAATTTCTATCTGTTTTTACCTAATGTATTTCAAAGCTCTATTATTAAGTGCATAAATATTTACTTCTATTATATCCTCTTGTTGAACTGACCTTATTATATACCATTATAAAATAACCTATTTCTTATCCTTATCCCTTCAATATTTAGAGCAGAATTTTTTGCTTTAAAGACCTCCTTCTCTGACATCAGTCAGTCCAGGTTTTCTTTTCACCATTAGTATACTTTAAAAATCCAAAGCAGGCTCTAAGCTGTCAGCACAGAGCCTGACATGGGGCTTGAACTTGTGAACTGCAAGATTATCTGAGCTGAAATTGGATGCTTAACCCTCCCCCCAGGTACCCCTAACAACCTCTGCTTTTTAATTGGGGTGTCTAGATCAGTTACAATCAATGTGATTATTGATATAGCTGGGTTTAAACCCACCATTCTATTATTTGTTCTCTAATGGTCTCTATTCTTTGTTTACATTTCCCCCTTTTTCTTCTTTTTGATTAACAAGCATTTTTTATAATTCCCTTTTATCTCCTTTGTTGTTGTTGTTGTTGTTTAAATAGGCTTCAAACCCACTGCAGAGCCTAACATGGGGCTTCAACTCACAACAGTGAGGTCAACACCTGAGCTGAGATCAGGAGTAGGACACTTTAACTTACTGAGCTACCCAGAGGTCCCTCCTTTGTTGGTTTAAGTGGGTTTTATTTATACACAGAGTTGTGCAACCATCACTGCAATCTAACTGTGGAGCATTTTCATCATCTAAAAGAAACCTTGTACTCATCAGCGATCACTACCCATTACTCCCTCTCCCCCTCCCAAGCTCTACATAACTACTAATCTTTCTGTCATAACATATTTGCCTGTTCTGGCCATTTCATATAAATAGGATCACATGGGGGCACCTGGGTGGCTCAGTTGGTTAAGCGTCTGATTCTTGGTCTCAGCTCAGGTCATGAACTAGCTAGCGGTTTCCTGAGTTCGAGCCCCACATTGGGCTCTGCGCTAATGGCACGGAGCCTGCTTAGGATTCTATCTCCCCCTCTCTCTCTGCCCTTCCCCCACTTGCTCGGTCTCTGTCTCTCTCAAACAAACATAAAAAAAAAAAAAGACCACATGGGGCGCCTGGGTGGCTCAGTCGGTTAAGCGTCCGACTTTCACTTAGGTCATGATCTCGCGGTTCGTGGGTTTGGGCCCCGCGTCGGGCTCTGTGCTGACTGCCAGCTCAGAGCCTGGAGCCTGTTTTAGTCTGTGACTCCCTCTCTCTCTGACCCTCCCCTGCTCATGCTCTCCCTCTCTCTCTCTCTCCTAGAAATAAAACATTTAAAAAAAAAAAAAAAGACCACACATGTGTAAATGGCTTTTTTACTTAGTTTTTGAGGTTCATTTCTGATAGAATGTATCAGTACTTCGTTTCTTAAAAACTTATTTTTTTAGAGATTTAGACAAGAAAAAACATTTTCAGGATTTCCATTCCTTTATGCAGATCAACATTTCCATCTGACAACATTTTCCTTCTGCCTGAATGATTTGGTTTAACATTTCTTACAGTGTAGGCCTGCTGGTGATAAATTCTTTCAGCCTTTACACATTTAAAAAAGTCTTTGTTTCCTCTTCACTTTTGAAAGATGTTCACAAGATAGAGAATTCTAAGTTGACAGATTTTTTTTTTCTTGCAGTGCTTTATTTTTTGTAAACAAATTTTAAAATGTTTTATTTATTTTTGAGAGAGAGATAAGAGACAGTGTGAGCTGGGGAGGGTCAGAGACAGAGGGAGACAGAATCCAAAGACAGGCTTCAGGCTCTGAGCTAGCTTCAGCATAGAGCCCGATGAGGGGGCTCGAACCCACGAACCATGAGATCATGACCTGAGCTGAAGTTGGACGCTCAACCGAGCCACTCAGGTGCCCCATTCTTGCAGTACTTTAAAGATGTTGCTCCTTGTCTTCTGGGATGCACCATTACTTCCATAAAGTCCACTGTCATTTTTTGTTCCTCTACACGTGATGTCTTTTCTTTCTGGCAGCTTACTTTCTGGCTTACAACAATCAGCTTTTTTGTTTCTTAACAGACTTTATTTTTCAGAGAAGTTTTAGGTTCAAAGAAAATTGAGCTAAGGTCTGAAAGCTTTTAAGATTTTCTCTTTACCACAGGTTTTAAACAATCTGACTATGCGGCACGGTGTAGTTTTCATCAAGGCTTCTTTGAATTCACTGATCTTGATTCTATGGGTTTATAATTTTCATTAAATTTGTAAAGTTTTCATCCATTTTTAAAAAGTACTTTTTTTACCCCTCCTTCCCATTCTTTGGAGACTTCAACTACACTTATATCAGGTCTGCATGACGTTATCCCACAGCTGTTCACTTTTGTTTCAAATTTTTTCTCTTTTATTTTCTTTTTAAAAAATATTCTGGGAGAGAGGGCACACACAGGGTCATGCACATGAAGAGGGGAGGGGCAGAGAGAGAGAGGGGAGAGAGAACATCAAGCAGCTCTGCACTGTCAGCAGAGGGCCCAACATGGGACTTGAACCCATGAACTGTGAGATCATGACTTGAGTCAGATGCTTAACAGACTGAGCCACCCAGGTGCCCCTCTCTAAATATCATTTTAGATGATTTCTGTTGCCATGGTCTTCAAATTCACTAATCATTTCTTCTGTAATGTCTAATCTACTGTGATTCTTGTCCCTTGTATTTTTCATCTCTAAAATTTTGTTCTTTTTTCTATCTTCCATCGCTACTTCTAAATGTGCTGAATCTTTCTTTTGGGCTCTTCAACATATGGAATATAATTATTTCCATGTCCTTGCCTACTAATTCTATCATCTCTGTCACTTATAGATTGATTCCAATTGATGGACTTTACTCATTATGGACCTTTGCATGCCTGGAGAATATTGGCTGGATGCCAGACATCAAAAATTTTCCTTGATAGGTGCCTGATATTTTTGTATTCCTATAAATATTGGTGAGCTTTGTTCTGAGACATAGATAGATGATTCTAAGTTATTTACTTATATAGGAAAGAAACAAATTTAGGAAGAGTTGATCCTTTTAGGAATTAAAGTTTTGTTAGGCAAAACCAGAGCAACATTTAATCTAGAACTAATTCTGCCCCATTAGTGAGGCAAGACCTCTCTATTCAATGTTTCTTATTCTGAATGGTAGGACTAAGAAGTATTCTGGGTCCTGTGTGAGCACTGAGGACAGCTTCCAGTGGTTCCTTTTCCAGCGCCAGGTACTTATCTCACATGCATGTGCTACTGAAGACTCGAGGGGGAGCTCTACAGATCTTTCTCCCTCTCTGGTGTGTATACAAACTAGCCGCCTTGACATCTCCCAACTCCCAGCTCTGTTTCTCAGCTCTAGTTTTCCCTTCCTGTGCCGCAGCCTGGCAACTCTCTCCAGGAAGTACGCTGGGTCAGTTGTAGGACTCACCTCAATCATTTCCTATCTCTTAGGGATTGCTTTTCTTTTTTACTTGATGTATAGTCTCATGAAAACCTCTGTTTTGTATATTTTCCACCCAGTGTGTTTTAGTTCTTTCAGGTGGAGGGGTAAATCTGGTCACTGTTACTCCATTTGGACTGTAGATGTAACAGGTTTTGATGTCTTAGCTGTATTATTGTGAAACTTCAGGATGATATGATTTGATATGGTCTTTATTCTTTCATTGTGCTGAGTACCTGGTGAGGCATTTCCATCTGGAAATTATATTTTTCAGATCTGGGAATTTTCTTCTGTTATTTATTTGATTATTTCATTTTATTTTCTTTGTTCATTATGAGTTAGATCAGGAACATCTTGGTCTGATCTTCTGTTATATTTTCTCATCTTTGTATTTTTAATAATCTGGGAAAATTTTCTTGACTATCTTCCAATCTTCCACCTACTAATTATCTTTTGTTTGTTTTGGTAATCTTAAATGTTGACATTCCAAGAACTGTTTCTCATTGTTTTCTGATCGTTCTTTCTCTGAGAATACTTTCCTTGTTTCGTGGATGCCATTTATCTTCTCTTTGAACATTATATAGTTTACTTGTGTGCATACACTGGTTTTCTTCATACAGCGAAGTATTAAAAAGTTAACTGGGAGATAAGTCAGACTTTTCATTAAAGATGGGGATGGGGGGTACCTACACTCCCCGCTCAGGGCATTCTTTTTACCCAGAGAAAAATATTCCAATCTCTAGTCTGAGGGTTTTGAGCCAAGCTACAAGTATGCTGAAAGCAGGGCAGAGGAAAGAAGTTTTAGTACGTTAACTTACATTGAATTTACTTTTCTTATTCTGGTGCTACGCCTTTCACTGACTCCTCCAACAAGAATGAGGGGCCTTTGAGGTTCAATTTCTCCTCAAATACATCCTTTTGTATTCTTTTGTTCTACCAGAAGATGGGACTTAACAGCATATCATTGGCTGAACAGGATAAAAAAGGGGTCCTAAGTGGCCTCTGACACCTACACAGATTTTCAACTAATTCCCCACCACCCATTTTCAGCTTGTGTATTATAGCTCCCCCACCCCACCACACATGATGTTGTGTACCTCTAAATTCTGAGCCTCTGAGATTTTTACAAGATTCACTTCTCACAGACGTTCCCTCTGTGAACACTTAGTATAGGTCTTCATCTGTTCAGTTTAGTCAGCTGCTATTTTTCCACCCTTCTATCTTCCAAGTATGTACTGAAATCCCTTTTGTGCACTACTGTCTCTTCTTCTATTCATTTTGCCCTTACGATATTAAAAAAAATTTTTTTAACAGTCACTTTACTTGGGTCTGGGGAGGGACAGCAAATAGAAGTATGTGGTCAATTTGTTTTGTTAACCAGAAAATTCTCTTAGTAACAAAGAGTTAAAAGTTGTGTTGTCTGATAGGTCTGCATATCTACAATTGGATGTTACTGTATACTATTTTTTGTTTACTAGATGCTACTGACCTAGTATTTGTAGGAAATATATGTATTTTTGACCAGTGATGACAGATTTGTGCTCAAATGTCCATCTCCTTTCTAGGTCTCCTTGATATGTAGAATACTTATTTATAAGAGGGTACATTAAGTGTGGCAAGGAGCAGAGGGAAATGCAACTGTTAAAGCCTAGTATAAATTTTGCTCTCTTTACTGAAATGCACTATTCCATCTATCACAAACAATCTTTAGGGGTGTCTGGGTAGCTCAGTTAAGCATTCGGTTAAGTGTCCAAAACTTGATCTGGGCCCAGGTCAGGACCTAGCAGTTTTTGAGATTGAACCCTGCTTTGGGCTCTGCACTGACAGCATGGAGCCTGCTTGGGATTCTCTCTCTCCCTCTCTTGTCCCTCCCCACCATGCTCTGTCTCTTTCAAAATAAAAAGACTTAAAAAAATAAAAAACCCAAAACCAAAAATTTCTCATTTTCCACTGCACTAGGAGTATTCTGAGATTACACCTTCTATTTCTCTTTATAAGTCCCTAGACTTCTAAGTCAGTATCCTGAATATAGGAAGAAACATTTATTAATCAACTATAAACTAATAGTTTACTTTTTATATGAAATTATGAAAACATAATTTCACATACTATAAAAGTACTTGTTTCCTCTCCTTTTAAAACTTCCTTTTTAAAAAAAGATTTTATTTTTAAGTAATCTCTACAATCAACATGGGGCTTTATCTCATAATCCCGAGATCAAGAGTCGCATGCTCTTCTGACTGAGCCAGTCAGGTGCCCCTCCTTTTCTTTTAAATAAAATCTGCTTGTCCCCTTCTCTCTGTCCCTCCCATACTCATGCTCTGTCTCTGTTTCTCAATAATAAATAAATGTTAAAAAATTTAAAAAAAATCTGCTTTAGGGTGGGTGCCTGGGTGGCTCAATCAGTTAGGTGTCCAACTCTTGATTTCGGCTCAGGCCATTATCTCAGAATTGTGCGATTGAGCTCCGTGTCAGGCTCTGCACTAACAGTAAGGAGCCTGCCTGTGATTCTCTCTCTCCCTCTCTCTCTGCCTCTCTCCTACTCGTTCTCTCGAAAGAAAGAAAGAAAGAAAGAAAGAAAGAAAGAAAGAAAGAAAGAAAGAAAGAAAGAAAGAAAGAAACTAAGAACATATTTAAGAAAAAAAAATCTGTTTGGGGTGCCTGGGTGGCTCTGTCAGTGAAGTGTCTGCTTCTTCATTTTGGCTCAGGTCATGATCCCAGGGTTGTGGAATCGAGCCTCACGTCGGACTCCATGCTAAGTGTGGAGCTTGCTTAAAATTCTCTCTTCCTCTGCCCCTCTCCCAAACCTGTACTCTCTCTCTACAACAAAGACAAGACATATAGCAAGAGGATTCCCGGTTCCACTTGTGTCTAAGATGCAGCCATATTTTTTAATTTGGGAAAGCTGAGTGTAGAGACATATATAAAAGAAGTTTCATATGTATTAGAACTATAGAATAAAAAGTTAAAGAAATAAAAACAAGAAGAACTTAAAACATTTACATACATTAATCCACTATAAAAGAAATGACTCAATATCCTAAAAATCTGTTTAATTCCATTTGTTTTTATATAACACACATACATACATACACATACTCCCTGTATCTTAGTTTTCTCAGGAAAGGAGAGATTTAAAAAAATATCTATAAAAAAATAGTGAAGCATGTCTCAAATCAAACAACGTGCTGGAAGGATATTGTTACATAAATAGAATCATTCCTTTATAACTCTGGAAACCAAGAACTACAAGGACCACCACCAACAAAACCCCCACAATCCTCTATCTATAGATGTCCACCAGGCAACTGGATCACTAGGTGGGAAGTATTGGATCAGAGAAAGGAACTCTTTCTTTCAGAAATAAAACCCACAACTTTGTCATTAGAGAACAAAACAAGCAGGCCAGCAGCAACTGTCAGCCAAAGGGTGGGGCCCCCGAGTCATGTGTTACACAGAAGGTACTTAAAAAGAACTGTAAGTCACTGCCACATTCTTTAAGGCCATTACCTTTTAGGCTACATTTGAGCTAGAGTCTAATCTAAACCCCATCCCACGCCCCATCTCCTTAAAAGGAAGACTCTTCTATTCTACTCTAACAGAATCAGTGATTAGCCCTTTGTTCCTCTGACCCGGAACAACTTCAAATAAGTGAAACTAAATTTATTTCATGACAAAGAAGAGTATTCTCTAGAAAATAGGAAGAGGGGTATAGACTACTCTTATTAAACTTAGAATTCAATGTTTGGCCCTGCGTCGGGCTCTGTGCTGACTGCCAGAGTTTCAGTCTGTGACTCCCTCTCTCTCTGACCCTACCCTGCTCACGCTGTCTCTCTCCTAGAAATAAAGTAAAACATTAAAAAAAAAAAAAAAGAAGGTATATTCACAGTTCTATCATCTTCATCACTCACCAGAAGTAAAGTAAAAGGCAAAAGATTTATACGATCTGAAGAAAAACCAGAGTATCATCACTCACCAGAAGTAAAGGTGCATACAGACTGAATAACTAGAAAATTGCCTTGGTTAATAAGTACTATACCATTCAACACTAACTGAATAGAGCTCTTAAAAATGAGCCAAGATAGTGGCTCATTCCCATTTTTATTAACAAAACTACTAGACCTGTTAAGCCATTTCTCACCTGGACTACCACAAAATTCTCCTAACTAGCTTCCAGCTTCAGTCTTAGGCCTCTAACAAAACCTATTTTCTAGACTGCTACTAGTCTCTCCTATTTAAGACAGAAATGTGTCCATGTCTTGCCCATGTTTAAAATTCTATAATGGTTCCCTAGGAAACAGGATAAAATCTGAGCTCTAGAGCATGGAGCACAAGGCTCTTTATGACCTGCTCCCTGCCCACTCCTCCAGCTGCTTCTGCTGTAGGTAGTTTCCTCCATACATCATGATATTATTCTTTCCCCTCTTTGCTTTCGAGTCAAACTGCACCATACTCAGCTCCATGAATAAGCTATGATTTCTCCTGTAGCTGGGCCACTGAAACTCTTTTCTAGGCACAGAACATACATTCAACTATCAAATCTTCCTATTTTCACTTATTCATTCTTTGGTCTTCACGTCTATTGTCACTTCCTTAGGAAGCCTTCCCAGATAGCACAGATGGCTTATACTAATCCTATTACCACTTTTCATAGTTTGTAACTTTATGTTACAGTTTTTGGTATGTCATGAGGGCAGGGACACCATCTGCTTTGCTTATCATTATCCCTGATGACTCACAGGGTACATATATATGTATCAAAATGTGAAGAGATCTGTTCCATCAAGTTGTCATAAAAAGTATAATTTCTAGGGGCACCTGGGTGGCTCAGTCAGTTGAGCGTCTGACTTCAGCGTGGATCATGATCTCATGGTTTGTGAATTCGAATCCCACATCAGGCTCGCTGCTATCCCTTTGGATCCTCTGTCTCCTGCCCCCCTCCTCCGCTTGCTAGCACTTTCTCCCTCTCAAAAAGGAATAAAAATTTTAGAAAAAAGAGTATAAAAAATATAATTTCTAATTTTCTTAACTCTTCCAGTGACACTGATTATTAACCAATAATGAATCACTGAAGGTAGTCTAGTCTTTTTTTTTTTTTCCAAACAAAAACGTTAGCTGCCTGTTAGTAAGGACATCAATAAGGGATGTAAATTTGAGTAAAATGAGTACTTCTAGATTAGGCTTTACATTAGAGGTGGCAAAAATCTTAGGGTAATTATGATTTTTTTAAAAAAATACAATTCTTCCTTTCTAGACTCTGTTTTCAAGATGACAGACTAACCACATACTGTAGCCCTCCTCTTCTAGGTCAAATCTCTTTATTTATCATGGAATAAAATCAGTGAGGAATGCCTAAAGATGAAAAGCAATTCAGATAAAACTATGGGAAAGAAACAGTCACTAAGAATGTAGGCAGGAGAATGTCAGTTCAGAGTGTTGGGAATGGCTAAGCAGGTAGATTTCTGTGTTCACAGAAGCACAAATGTGTGTGCACACACACACGCACAGGGTTCTCCCTTCCTAACCCTCAAAGCTTAAGGTCACACTTATGTAGGAAGTGTCAGCTTCCAGGAAGAAGCAAAAGTGCAGGAGGCTGGGTTGGAAAGGGAGGGAAGAACCCCATGGAATAAGAGGAATTAGGGAGCACCCTACCCTCCAAACATTCCATCTGTCTTTCTCCTCTCTTTACAACTAGGCAACACAAAGAGACCCCTGCAGGTGCTCTACTCTTAACCACAAAGCTGAATGCAATTTTTCCCATCTTGCTCTATAACATCAGCAGGTGTTTTTTTTTTTTTTTTAAGTATGTGATAAACAAATTTTAAAATTTATAGAGAAGAGGAAAGGGCCAAAGGATCATAAAGAAGAACCGAAGAACCCAGTAGCAGATTTGCTCTGTCAAGTATTAAGAATTATAAGCTACAATAATTAAGACAGTACAGTATTGGTTCAGGTACAAATAAGCCAACGCAGTAAATTAGACAACAGAGAAACAGACCCTGGCACACTTGGAAACCTGACAGATAATGGCTAGTATGGCAGGTCAGTGGGGAAATGATGAAAGTTTCAATGAAAGGTTGGCGACACTGCAAAAAAAAAAAATAAAAGTGAAAATGGATCTCTCTTTACACATACACAAAAATAAATCCAGACATTTCAAGGGTTTAAATTATAAAACACATACTGTTAAACCTTTAGAAAAACCTAAGAAAACATCTTTGACCCATAGTTTGGCAAAGATTTCTTAACATACAAAAAGCTCAAATGATAAAGGAATTGATCAATTCAACTACACCAAAATTAGTAACTTCTATTCAACAAAAGATTATTACTGAGAGGTGAAAGGCAAATCACCACTTCAAAAATTGTGTTTAATAACATTTAACTGACAAAGGATTAGTATACAGACATTAAATTTTGATTAAAAAGAAGGAAAAAGCAACTCTGTAGAAAAATGGATTGAGGAAAAGTTTTAACAGAAAATACAAATAAATGGGAAATTTACATATGAAAAAGAATTTCCCAAGTCCTCAGGGAAATGCAAATTAAACCCTAAATGAGATACTATCTCATACTTCCCAAGGTGGCAAAAATTAAAGTCCTGTAAAATAGGATCTGCAAGGATATTCAGCAATAGGAATATTCATGTTCTGTGGGTGAGAATGAACATTAAAAAAAGACGTTAGAAAGCAATCTGACAAACCCAGTCAAGTCAAACATGGGAATACCCTGTAACCCTACAATTTTACTCCCAAGTATCCATCTCTGAGCAACTTTTGTATCTTTGGCCAAGGCCCACACCAATACGTTTTAAATTTTGATCTAATATACACATAACTGAAACAAAAGTTTCATGAATTCATGAAAAAACTTTTTGCTCAGTCAGTTAAGCCTCTGACTTTGGCTCAGGTCATGATCTCTCAGGTCATGATCTCCCAGTTCATGAGTTCAAGCCTCATGTCAGGCTCTGTGCTTAATAAGCATTGCCCTAGAGAAATACTTGCACATGCCCTCAAGATTACCCATACAGCAGCATTGTTCATGAAAGTAACCCAAATGTCTACTGATAGGAGGCTGGCTAAATAAATTGCCGTATATTTATACAGTGTGCTAATATACATCAGTGAAAATGAACAAAACACAGCTACGTATGACAACATCAGCAGTGAAAATGAACTATAATTATGTATACCAAAATGAATCTCAAAAGCATAAAGGTGAGGGGTGCCTGGGTGGTTCAGTTGGTTAAGCGTCCGACTTTGGCTCTGGTCATGATCTTGCGGTTCGTGGGTTTGAGCTCCCACATCAGGCTCTGTGCTGACAACTCAGAGCCTGGAGCCTGCTTCAAATTCTGTGTCTGCCTCTCTCTCTGCCCCTCCCTTGCTTGCACTCTGTCTCTCTCTCTCAAAAATAAATTGTAAAATTTTTTTTAAAAAAGCATTAAGTTGAGTGAAAATGTAAAATGTAAGTCCTGGAAAAAAGCATACATTATGACTCCATTTATAAAATGTTCCCCAAAAGGCAAGTCTAAACCACACATTATTTGGGGATATTATATTGTAAAATTATAATAAAAAGCAAGGGATAAAAAAACTGCAGAATTCAAGATGGTGGATATCGGTGGGAGGTGGAGAAAAGAGAGAAGATGGGTGTGGCAGATGGGGGCTTCAGAGGTATTGATAAAATTCTAGGATGGGGTATAGGTAGAAGCATGTTTTATTAAAATATATACACTATACTATACTCTTGTGTGTATGTTATCACCATAAAACTAAAAAATTGAAGTAAGATTCTATTTACATGAAGTTCTAAAACAGGCTAAATTGATCAAAGGTGAAAAAGTCAGATAGGAATTTCCTTAAAGGAGGGAAGGAACAGATTGAGAGAGGGTATGAATGAGTTCTAGGGAGATAAAAATGGTGTATAATGTGATATATTGATAAAACGATTATGGCTTCCACAGGTGTATCCACTGGTCAAAACTGTACAGTTAATTTTTGTACATTTCAATCTACGTAAATTTTTACTGATTATGTATTCTTTTTTTTTTTTTTTTTAGAAAGTCACCAGTGACTATCTGTTTTTTTTTTTTTTTAATGTTTTATTTATTTCTAGGAGAGAGAGAGAGAGAGAGAGAGACAGCGTGAGCAGGGGAGGGTCAGAGAGAGAGGGAGTCACAGACTGAAACAGGCTCCAGGCTCCGAGCTGGCAGTCAGCACAGAGCCCGACGCGGGGCTCGAACTCACGAACCGCGAGATCATGACCTAAGCGAAAGTCGGACGCTTAACCGACTAAGCCACCCAGGCGCCCCACTGATTATGTATTCTTAACTCTCAAGTAAAATGTATATCTATTATTTTTTCATTTATTATTTATTTACCACTCAGCTTATGGGTAAGGGGAGAAATATATTGGAAAAAAATAGTTTTCTCATTCTGAAAATTCTGGATTGATTTTGCTTTGTAACACGGGGTAGCAAAACACACACACATATGCGTACAAACACACACAAAAATACTATCTTTGAAGTCAGAAAATATCAAATTTAAGTATTTAGAAATGACAGTATCTAGGAATGAATGGTGAGGACATATGAAAAGTAATTTATGCCAACTGTTTCTTTCCTTGAATAGCATTTATCTTTGGTTTGATACCCAACTGAGCTCATACTGGGAACTTAGTGGAAATTATAAGAGTTTCTGAGTGGAAATTATGAGAGTTTCTGGGTGTATGACAAAGATGTTCTGAATGTAAGCCTATCCAACATACCAGATAAATTTTACGGACTCTTGATGTCTCTTCTTTTACATAAATTCAATATCTATCCTGATGTACTCTGGTTGATTAAGAAAACTCAAGGCTAAGGAACAGAAAGCTAACTTCTGTAAATGAGACAAAAGGAAAAGTTTTCCCAATTACTACAGCAAATACGAAATCTTTCTTTGAAATACCAAACGAATTTCTTCACCTTATCATTTGATGGTTTTTACTCTTACTACTTCACTTCAGTGACCTATAAATATGTCTAAACAATAATAATTAAATACCTTTCCTGCTTTTTTCAGGATAAAAACAATGAAATGATATAAAGACACTAAAATGACTTCACATTTCAATTATGGCCTCTGCACTGAAAATCTATAGGAATTTTTCCAATTAACTTTCAAATCTGTTAACCTCTCTGTTAAAAACAAACAACAACAACAACAAAATCTAGGAAAACCATCTTTGAAATAATCTAAATGAAGGCTTTACATATCAAAAATGGATTTATAAATCCTTATTACCAGAGTCATCAATTTTAACAAGTCTCTTAAATATGTCCTGTATTAGTTTTCTTGACTATAAGATGTCAATAATATGGAAACCTTTTTAATAGAACATTTAATTATATTAATTCCCCATCAACACAATAGTCATTTAATGATGATTATATTGGCCATTTCCATTGGTTGGTAGGAAGGTCTTCCACTAAAAGCTCCCATGGAAACACTGTATCATTTTTCTTGCCAGACTTAATTCATTTTCAGCCTGAAAAATCACCTCTTCTAGCTGGTCACCCTGAAGTTGGTCTTCTAATTTCTTAACATCTGGTTCCACTTTAACCATACTCAATTTCTCATTTGTAATCTGTTCTGTACACTTTCTATATGTTGCATTTTTAGGAATTTGATCAAGAACATCAAGAATCTTTGTGTACAGTATTCTTAGCCTCTCCTGTGGCCTCTTACACAAAGCCAACTGCATAAGGCCAGTGGTCTTCTTCAGTACACCTGCCATGACCACACCTACAGGCCCTATATATTTACTATTATGTACAAAGCACTACTCTTCTTCCACTTGGATTTCCTTCTCCATGTTAACTTGGCTATCTATATAAGTAGAAATATATCTTTATCTACACTTATATCTATCATTAGCTATTAGAGCCATACAGTCATACTTAATGTAATTAAATAAACTAATCTCTAATTCTTACAATTCTTACTCTAAAATCCATTACCAGTCCATAATCCCCATCTAATTCTAAAATCCATAAAGCTCTGAAAACCACAAGTTCTTTCCTTAGGTTTGGCACCAAAACAAATTTAGTGACTTCAATTTATCTGAGATGACTACTTAAGAGTTTTCAAACCAGCTTGTGTGACTAGGCCAGTGGTTGTTAACTGGAGGTGATTTTGCGCTGCAGAGGATATCTGACAATGTCTGGAGACATTTTTAGTTGTCAAAACTGGGTGGGAGGTGCTACTGGAATGGCTTATAGGATGTTCTATAATGCACAAGATAGATCCCTGCATCAAAGTTATTTGGCCCCCAATGTCAATCTTACTGAGACTGAGAAACCTTGTACTAGACTCATGTCTGCAGAAGACACATTAATGTACTGATCACAAGTGCTGCCTCAGAATACAAGATAAAGAGACAGTACTAAGTATTACTACTACTGAAAAATCAGAAACTCTCTTAATTAGTTCTTTCTCAAATCTCCAAATCTCATTCATGTTGGGAAGCTATAAACTATGGCCCAAGTCTTAAAAAATGAAGGAGAGGATTACAGAAACTTATTCGATATACCAAGTAGATGAGTAAAAAACTTAGTTTTATTCTTTACTATCAGAGGTTAAGAGAAACTAGCCTTTCTAATAGTATCTACATACCACCATCAATTGTTTTCTTAGATCTGTTATCGTTCTCACCATAAAAATATTAACATATTGTTAAACTTTAATTAAAAGATATCATAATTGAAAAAAAAAGATACCAAAATCGGTAACATAAAATATAACTGAGACTAGTGGGATCCCTGGATGGCTTAGTTGGTTGAGTGTCTGACTTCAGCTCAGGTAAAGATCTCACAGTTCATGGATTTAAGCTCCATGTTGGGCTCAGAGACCACTTTGGATTCTCTGTATACTTCTCTCTCTGCCTCCCCGTCCCCCCGCCCACTGCTCTCTTTCTCAAAAATACACATTAAAAAAACAATAATAATAATAATAATAACCAAGACTTGTGAAGAAACTGTAGCTATTTACCTTTCTCTGTGCTTGAGAATATAGAGATGATTTTATTCCTGGGCTTTTTTTCCTCTGGAACAGAGGGTAAAGGTTTCAAACTGTGATTGGCTGACAAAGGGTCTTTGCCACCAGGGTTAAAAATGGTACTGCTCATCCGCACAGGAGGTGCTGGAGGCTTGTCTTCCAGTTCTCCGTTATCAGACATGATTCGGAATTATGATGTGGCCTGAAATAGATAGGCAAAAATCATACCGTCAGTAACAAGGTATAAATTTTACAGACAAGCAGTAACAGTAATAACTGTCCTCTTTCCAACTCTGAATTAGAAAATGTTATCCATTTAGAGTGAAATTTGCAAACTCTGTAAAACTCAATGAGTAAGAGACAAAATTGGTTATTAATACAGGTAATCTCCCCTAACAAAGGTGGTAAATGGCTACATGAGGGAATGTTTGAAAAGCCATGTCCAACTGAGAGGACTATGGTAAGTTTTGGGAAAGCATGGCAATACTAACATAGCAAAAGGTATTCACCTAATCAATCAATTCTAAGAGTAAATATTCCAATGAAATGACACACAACATGGGAGTCTTAAAAAAAAAAAAAGAAGAAGAAAGAGAGAATTCCAAAGAGGAAGATTATATTCTAAATGGCTAATCAAAGGGCAGGTGCCTGACAGGTCCATTTCTTTAGCAGAGATAGAATGCTTGCTATTAAATATATCAACCAACACCACTTATTTCAAAGAAACTGATTCCATGGTTCCCTAGTCTTGTGATTACAACTTATCCTTCATATAAACTCTCCTAAAGAATGAGGATATGCCACTGATGTAAAATTTGGTTTCTATGAAAATTTAACATTCTAACCACTTGTGTTAGTCTCTTGCAAGCTTTGCAGACAGTCCCACAGAACTTGATCTAGTTCAAAAGTAAATCCAGACTTTGGCTCAAAACCAGAGTATGGCCAAATCCCAAGTTTCTGTCATCCTGTAATGCCTTGTCCAGGCAGTTAAGTAACCCCACTTAATCCACATGACTAATTCAGTGGAAAACATTAACCCTATATATATATATAAACTGTCTATGTATATATAAATTCTATCTATATATATATAAACTCTGTCTATATATATATATGTAAATTCTCTCTCTATATATAAACTCTGTCTATATATATATATATATATATATATATATAAACTGTATATAAACATTAGTATCACAGAAACCTTATTTACATATGTATTTACATATATATTTATGTATTTTAGGACTTTTACAAAAAGTGGATTATACACATTTAAAGTCAGCAGTAAAGGGGAGGGTATGCCTAACTTCTAGATGAGGTCTGATATAGAAGTATACATTAGGACACAACACATCTCCCTACTAAACAAGATTTCGATTGGTAATTAGATCCTGATTTTATTATAGCTACTTAATGCATGTAAGTGCACAAAACTCTGTATATATACAATGTAAATAACACCAACTATATGTAGATAAAATTAAAAATAAATTTAAAAAATTTTTATTTGAGAGAGAGAACACACATGCGAGTGGAGGAGAGGGCCAGAGGGAGAGGGAAGGAGGGAAGGAGAGAGAGAGTCAGTTAAATAACTTTTTAAAGTTTTATTTTGAGGGAGACAGAGAGAGCATGAGCAGGAGAGGGGCTGAGAGAGAGAGTGAGAGAGAATCCCAAGCAGGCTCTGCAGAGTCAGCATAGAGCCCAATGTAGGGCTCAAACTGTGAGATATGACCTGAGTGGAAATAAGAGTCTGGACGCTTAACCGACTGAGCCACCCAGGCACCCCAGAACCACTGTATATCTGCCATAATGACAGTTAAAAAATAACCATTTTACCTACCATAATGACAGTTACTTTTCAGCCTACAAAAGAGGAAGAAGAGAATGTAAAGGGGGAAAATAAACTTTTCTGGGGATAACTAGCTAGAGAAAGGCTGGGAGAAGAGAGTAAAAAAAGATCTGTGTGTGTGAGAAAGATCTCTTGAAGTAAAATTAATATGGGTGGCCAAAGGAAGAAATGGGGGTGGAATCTAAGAAAGTGATGCAGAGGCCCTAGTCAGATGATTCTTCCAAACCAAGTGGTCACATCACATGGGGTTTGTTTGCTCTGGAGTGAGATGCAGCTCTGGCTGTTCTTAAGCGTGGACTGTCAGGTGTGCATCACCAGAGAGGACTTATCTATTGCTAGAAATGGAAGAAAGATAAGGCTTAGTAACAATACTTGGAGGATTACTTGAGAACATGATAAATCAATACAGATGTTTATCTCTTATGTGACCATAACATCAAGGCAAAACAGAACGACTCTACAGCAGCTCACTTTCATCTTAATCTCCAGTTACAACAGACACCGCACGTTCAGATTTTGGTAAAACTGTAAATGTTCTATATTTGTGCATATTTAAAAATTAGGATAATAACAAAATTTCAAAATACATTTACATGCATTTAAAGAAAGAAATGCACCAAAATATTAAGTCATTAGGCATGGCTAACAAGTAATTTTTAGCTTGATTGTAATTACAGCTGATTAAAAAAAATCAATATAGAACAGGGTACAATAATTATTTAGTGTAAACTGACTACCAACTGTATCCTTAAGACTGGCTCACAGATGGAATATGACTAGAAACTGCCAGTGCACCTTCAGTTGCATGCTGTCCAATGTTATGATTAAAAGCATGGGTTGAAGAATCAGATTCCTTGGTTGGAATCCTGGTTTCATCATTTATCTAAGTGTGTGACCCTGGGCAAATTGAATTACTTAACAGTACATTAGGGATCCTTGAAGACATGGCTGGTTCTAGGCCTGGGACAGGGAAAATAAGGATGACCCTAGAGTATCTTATATTATCAGAAGGTAAAGAAGTACTTAAAAGGATAAGGGACACAGGAAAGGGTTCCCAAAAGCCAATGCTGGAATGATGGGAGCAAAAAATAAAGTAGCATTGTATTTAACCCAAAGCATGAAATAAATATATACACTTTATATCAGTACAAATGAATAAATAAAATGGTGGGTTGCCAAATCTTCCTTATAAAAGAATTCTAAATAATAATTGTAGCTATATCCCCTCCTTTGAGTTAGAACTTAACTTCCTTCCCCACTTGAGTATATGCTGATCTAGTAGTTCAGTTCCAAAGGGTAGAGTATAGAAAGGGAAAAATAACTTCATGGTGGAAAAATGTGGCAAACACTGCATTAACCAAGTGATCAAGGTTAAACATCTCCAGTAATAAGTTATGTTGACGTCACTCACCACCTGATCGAATATGATGAGAAAGATACTTCACCTCTGTGGTATTCTTTCTCAAATTCCAGTCCAAACCCCAGTCTAATCATGGGAAAAACATCAGAAACCCAAATTAAGGGACATTCTACAAAAATTCCCGACCAATACTCCTTAAAAGGGCACTTGGGTGGCTTAGTCGGTTAAGCGTCCAACTTTGGCTCAGGTCATGATCTTGTGGTTTGTGAGTTTGAGACTCACGTCAGGCTCTGTGCTGACAGCTTGGTGCCTGGAGCCTGCTTCAGATTCTGTCTCCCTTTCTCTCTCTCTGTTCCACCCTTGCTAGTGCACTGTCTCTCTAAAAAATAAACATTAAAAAAAAACTATCAAGGACATGAAAAGCAAAGAAAGGCTGAGAAATTGTCACAGAGTAGAGGAGTCTAAGGAAAACACGACAATGTTATATCATGTAACAAAAAAAGGACATTAGTGGAAAAACTGGTGAAATCCAGATAAAATCTAAAATTTAGTTAACAGTAATATACCAATGTTGGCTTCTTTGCTTTGACAGACATCTTAGAGTTTGTATTAACATTCGGAGAAGATAGGTGATAGCTATACAGGAGATCTACTATCTCTGCAAACCTAAAATTATTCCACAATAAAAAGCCTATTTAAAAAGGAATTACGTGGGGCGCCTGGGTGGCTTAGTCGGTTAAGCGTCCGACTTTCGCTTAGGTCATGATCTCGCGGTTCGTGGGTTCGAGCCCTGCGTCGGGCTCTGTGCTGGCTGCCAGCTCAGAGCCTGGAGCCTGTTTCAGTCTGTGAATCCCTCTCTCTCTGACCCTCCCCTGCTCACACTGTCTCTCTCTCTCTCCTAGAAATAAATAAAACATTAAAAAAATAAATAAATAAAAATAAAAAGGAATTATGTAATAAGTTCCTTAAAAAGTTAATTATAGAATTACCTACAGTATGACCTAGCAATTCCACTCCCAGTATATACCTAAGAGAACTGAAAACATATGTCCACAAATAAGTTGCATATGCATGCTCATAGCATTATTCACAATAGCCAAAAGATAAAAACAACCAAAATATCCATCAATAGATGGACAAATAAAATGTTGCATATCTACACAATGGAATATTTGGCCACAAAAAGGAGTGAAGTACTAATACAGGCTACAACATGGCCGAACCTTTAAAATTTAAAATATAAGTGGAAAAGGAAAGACACAAAAAGACCACATACTGTATGATTCCATTTATATGAAATGTCAAGAACATGCAAATATTTCCACAAAGACAGAAGGTGATTAGTCGTCACTAAGGGGTGAGGGGAATGGGATGTGACTACTAATGGGTATGGAGTTTCTTTCTGGGGAATGAAAAAGTTCTGGAATTAGACATCAGACATTGCACAACCTTTTTAATATCTTAAAACCACTGAATTGTAACTTTAAAACAGTAAGTTTCAGCTATGTGAATATCTCATATTAAAAAAAATTTTTAATGATTTATTTTTGAGAGAAAGAGAGAGTGAGCACAAGTAGGGGAGGGGCAGAAAGAGAGGGAGACACAAAATCCGAAGACGCTCCAGGCTGTGAGCTGACAGCACAGAGCCGCTCCACCCAGGGATCGAATTCAAGTACCACAAAATCGTGACCTGAGCCAAAGTTGGATGCTTAACTGAGTCACCCAGGCACCCTGCTACATAAAACACTTTAAAAGTGAACCTAAAAGTAAAGATATAGGGGTGCCTGGGTGGTTCAGTCAGTTAAGCTTCTGACTTTTGATTTCTGCTCAGTTCATGATCTCACAGTCATGAGATGGAGCCCTGGGGCGGGCTCCGCGCTGAGTGTGGGGCCTGCTTGAGATTCTGGCCCTCCCTCTCAAAAATAAAAATAAAAATAAGGGATACAACAAAATTAAACATTTTATTAACTTCATGAAGTACAGTCTTTTTTGTTTTAATTAATTTATTTTTCTAAAAATTTACATCCAAGTTAATTTGCATTTAGTGCAATAATGATTTCAGGAGAAGATTCCAGTGATCTATCCCCTATATATAATACCCAGTGCTCATCTCAATAAATTTGCTCCTTAATGTTTCTTACCATTTAGCCCATCCCCCCCACCCACAACCTCTCCAGCAACCCTCAGTTTGCTCTGTATTTAAGACGCTGTTACGTTTTGTCCCCCTCCTTTTTTTTTAAATGTTATTTTTGCTTCCCTTATGTTCATCTGTTTTGTATCTTAAATTCCACATATGAGTGAAGCCATAGGATATTTGTTTTTCTCTAATTTTGCTTAGCATAATACCCTTCAGTTCATTCCATGTAGTTGCAAATGTGAAGTACATTCTTAAGTCAAACTGGCTTAAAAAAAACCCTACAAGTGGTCACTGCCTTAATTTGTGCTAAAATACAGGCTGTTTTACTTACCAGTGTTGCAAATGTCAAATCATTATTGTACTAAATGCTAATTAACCTGGATGTAAATTAAAAAATAAAGGCAAAGAATATCTTAGCATAATTATGAAAATAGATTTTTGACCTCACAGACCCCAATAATACCACAGATCACACTTTGAGAATTGGCTGCTTTAAAGTACATACCAGCTCTACACTTCACCCTAATACCCCAATTACTGTTTTACTGAGGTGGCAAAAGATGCATATTTATTCATCTTTTCCAAACACAGCGTTTCTATATAAAGTACTGTGTTCATCCAAAAAAATTTCTTTACTGCTCTATTTTAATATACTGCACAGCAGCTTTTTAATTTGCTGCACACATTAAATCCAATAGAACTAAAGAGGAGCTAATACATTATTTGTTTCAGAACATTCTTCTTGGTGATTATATATTACAGATAAAGTTGAATTAGCTGTCTCAAGGAAATCCCAATTAGCATGTTACTACCTTACAGGCAACCCATGTCTAAATAAACTCTAAATTTTACATTAAACATATGGGTCACTGATGTTCTTAATGAAATTACTCAAGATGACAAATATGATAGCAACAATTCTAAGTAATATGCCTCATAAGTGATTAGATCTTAGTAAATATAAACATGACGATCCTTGATACTCTGACATCAGCTTAGCTGAGGAATTCTTGGGATTTCTCTAACTAGTATCTATGTCTTCAAGTGCTGCTCAAAGGAAGAGGTTAGAAGCTTTAACCAGCTTCCTGAAGAGCTTCTATACATTCACGTTTTGCTCAGAGCTACCCATAACCAACAGACTGTGGACTAAACTCTGATATTTAGGGACGTTTACTACTGAATCAATCTGATATCATATGAATGCATCACATAAATCATCTGCCTCATTTTACCCAAATATACCAAAGAATTTTCTTTGTATATATATTTCTCCATTCTTAATTTTTTTTCGGGCTTTTCTCTATCTAACCAGATATTTCAATGCTCAGCAAGAATTATTTCCTATGTAAGATTAATCCTGTCTATCCCTGTTCAAAATAATTCTTCAAATCCTCTGAACAAGAATAATACCTCCACACCCCCACAAGCCCCTCGCATTCTCTGAATACAAGTAACACAGGAAAACTAATTCAGAGAGTAATAAAGCTGGATTTGAATTTATCTGGTCCATCTTTCTTATTTTATATGTGAAGGACCAACACCCCCAAATATAAGTAGGCTGAATCTAATTACTAACAAACTAAGACCAGAACTCAAGGTCAGTAACAATTCAATCTCACGCTGTTTTTTCTTAACCCATGTTAATATATTGGATCACTCTTGGGGCATCTGGCTGACTAAGTCAGTAGAGCATAGGACTCTTGATCTCCAGGTTATAAGTTTAAGCCCTACTCTGGGTGTAGAGATTTTTTTTTTTTAAGACTTCATTATTTTTTAAGTAATCTCTATACCCAGTGTAGGGCTCAAACTCACAATCACGAGATCAAGAGTCACAAGCTCCTTCGTGTCAGCCAGGCACCCCTAGAGACTACTTAAAAATAAAACCTTTAAATGACTCTCTGGCAATGAGTTGCAACCGTGCATCCTTAATTATTATTTTAGGTGTCTTACCTGCTCAAGACTTCAAGCAACTGAAAGGCACCACCACCACTACTATCATTATATACTGTACGGTCTCCTTTAATATTTAACACAGATCCTTGCATGTATTAAGACAATAATATTTACTGATTTATGGTACTACACTCTGTCACCAGAAGAAATATTCTTCCTAAATTTATTAGTTCTCTGTCAAAAAGCATTTCACTAGACAACATATAAACTACCCTATAGTACCAAAAATTTCTTTGGAAAGGCTTATACTTTTCCCCTAATAGCTAACTCATGGCCTTAGTCTTTAATCCTTTTCCATCAAACAGTGTTACTTTTCGTGTGCATTGCTTCTACTGATGATGTCAAATGCCTAAAAAGTAGTAAGTGACGATGTGATGAGGTTCTTTACGTCTTGTATTTTAGCCAGAAACAATAAATATAAAAAACTGATCACAATAAAATTCTGATTTGCCAATGTTTTACTCCATCATTACCCAAAAATGTCTTATTAAAAAAATGTTAAATAGTGCCTCTCTCCAAATCTGTTCACTTTTCACTACTTTTCAGTGAAAAACAAGTAGGCGAAACAAAAAGCCCAAAACACACTGTACTCTTCTAACAGGCCCATTGTTTAGCTGTGACACAACTCAAAAACAAACAATTCCTCACTTGTCTACTAAAGGAGACTAGGGGAAGCTAAATATACAACAAATGTAAAAAAGGAGTGGTGTCTGGAACTAGTCAGTCTTAACTAGTAAAAATTATTAAATTTTTTTATAATCTAACTTGGATCAACTAGGGTACAAACCATATACTGCTAAAAAATGATTTGAAAAGCACAACTTGCTTTATACTTTTTACTTACATTTTACATAAATACCTTATAAATGTAATATAACAATATTTGATGAGACTTCTAGCAATCTCTCAATAAGCTATGAGCTCCCAAACCACTGGCCTCTCTTCCCCTCCCACCTCACAAAAGCCTCTAAAGTCTTTGAGAGAGAAAAAAAGTATCAATTAAAAATATTCCTAATCACCTCAAATGTACAACACACGCCATGGAAGGCAAGCTCACAAAAGAAAAGGAAAGGAGTATTTTTATTTGGTGGCAATGGCCATAAGATTAGGCCTATTTGTAGCAAAGCCAGAAAGGAAAAGAAAATGGGGAAGAGATATAGAAAACACAACTGGGGCACTGGAAAAGAATAAAGAAGGAAAGTGGAAAGAAACTTTGCTTCAAATTCAAATAAATGAAGGAGCGGATAACATATCAAATCTATAAAAATAAGGATAAGTAAGGATAGGCTAGTTAAGATGAAAAGGATATTTCCTCAGAGCCCGAAGCAAAGTGAAACTAGTAAGAGAGTAAGCAATTTACCAATCTATTTATTATTCTTGAAAGATCTTTGACTAACCCCTGGAGTCCTTAAATTTCCACTCTGATGGCTGTCACAGGGGCTAGGTGATAAAACCAAGTCTGCCCCAACTGAAAAAATCTAATAGAAATCCCTTCCACATAAGACCAGGACCTAAAACGTATAGTCTGTATAAGAGTAAATCAGAAATGAATCCCTCTGGGCCAAAGGGAACAAGAAAACTTTCAGTATTTTGAGTCTAGTGATACTATGGAGTGGGGACTGGGGAAGAGGATCTATGAGAAATCCTAATAACAAAATATACGTTGTTTGGTCTGAATTCATCCTACCTGAGCTCCTCAAAATTCCCAAGTAGGTTTAATTAAATATGGTCATGCTACTGAATGGCAAAATCAAATGAAAAGAACTTTAACACAGGTCTCAGATGACACCCAAAGATAAAATTCTAAGGAAAAGGAACATCTCATAGTGAAAATTCAGAAAACAAAACAAAGCACCATGACAGAATTAGGCAAAACAGGCTGGTGAAACAGATGTGGAATGATTTGACACAGAATATGTATTAGAAGCTTGAAAAGGGGCGCCTGGGTGGCTTAGTCGGTTAAGCATCCGACTTTCGCTTAGGTCATGATCTCACGGTTCGTGGGTTCGGGCCCCGCGTCGGGCTCTGTGCTGACTGCCAGCTCAGAGCCTGGAGCCTGTTTCAGTCTGTGACTCCCTCTCTCTCTGACCCTCCCCTGTTCACGCTGTCTCTCTCTCTCTCTCCTAGAAATAAATAAAAAAAAAAAAAAAAAAGAAGCTTGAAAAAAAGCTAATACGAAAAATCACCATACAAAACTTTCAGTAAGGGATGATTCAGTCAGTTAAGTGTCCAACTTTGGCTGAGGTCATAAACTCATGGTTCGTGAGTCCAAGCCCTTCAACGGGCCTACTGTCAGTGCAGAGCCTGCTTGGGATTCTTTTTCCCCTCTCTCTCTCTTCCCTTCCCCTGCTCATGCTCACTTGTCTGCTCTCTCTCTCTTAAATTTAAAAATTAAAAAAAAAAACTTTCAGTAAGAAAACATAATACCTGAATATTTGAAGTTGACATCTGAAGTAAAAAGGAATGCAGACTCAGTGGAAGAAAGAACTAATGAACTGGGAGATGTAGGCCTCTTTAGAAAGTAACTAGAATGCTGTGAGAGAGAAAATATGAAAGAAAAGTAAAATTAGTAGGTTGGATGACGTAAGACATAACCATTTGGAGTTTCAGAGGAGAGGACATAATGAACGAGGGGATGGTTTCCCAGATAAATTAATAGCTGAGAAATTTCTAGAACTGAGGAAGGACACAAAATCCATGTGATGAAGAAACCTGATAAATCAAAAGCAGGATAAAAGTAATCCACACACATCAAAGTAAAGACATCACAGTGAAATTAAGATCAAAGAGAAAAGAGTTGCTAAAATCAGTCAAAGGAGAAAAAGGGTAATTGGACTTGAGCTTACTTCTTGATGCCAATGACAACAGTCAGAAAAAAATGGAACATTCTCAATGTCCAGAGAGAAGGTGACAAGATACTTCAGATTCAACAAAACTATCTTTTTTTAAAAATTTATTTAAAAAATTTTTTTTCTTTCATAGTTTACTGTCAACTTGGTTTCCATATAACACCCAGTGCTCATCCCCAAAAGCGCTCTCCTCCATGCCCATCATCCCTCTTCTCCTCCCTCCCACCCCCATCAGCCCTCAGTTTGTTCTCAGTATTCAAGAGTCTTTCATGCAGGGTTTGCCTCCCTCCCTCTCCCCCACTGTTTTTCCCCTTCTCCTCCCCCATGGTCCTACGTTAAGTTCCTCCTAATCCTCCTATACGTGCAAACATATGGTATCTGTCCCTCTCTGCCTGACTTACTTCGCTCAGCATAACACCCTCAAGTTCCATTCACGGTGCTACAAATGGCCAGATTTCATTCTTTCTCACTGCCATGTGGTATTCCACTGGATAAGTAAACCACATCTTCTTGATCCATTCGTCCGTTGATGGACACTTAGGCTCTTTCCATGTTTTGGCTATTGTTGAGAGTGCTGCTGTGAATATTGGGGTACATGTGCCCCTACGCATCAGCATTCCTGTATCCCTTGGGTAAATTCCTAGCAGTTCTATTGCTGGGTATTAGGGGAGTTCTAGTGTTAATTTTTTGAGGAACCTCCACCCTGTTTTCCAGAGGGGCTGCACCAGTTTACTCCCACCAACAGTGTAAGAGGGTGCCCGGTTCTCCACATCCTCGCCAGCATCTAGAGCCTCCTGATTTGTTCATCTTCGCCACTCTGACCAGCGCGAGGTGGTATCTCAGTTTGGTTTTGATTTGTATTTCCCTAATGAGGAGGGATGCTGAGCATCGTTTCATGTGTCTGTTCGCCATCTGGATGTCCTCTTTGAGAAGTGTCTGTTCATGTCTTCTGCCCATTTCTTTACTGGATTATTTGTTTTTCGGGTGTGGAGTTTGGTGAGTTCCTTACAGATTTTGGATACTAGCCCTTTATCTGATATGTCATTTGCAACTATCTTTTCCCATTCCGTAGGTTGCCTATTAGTTTAATAGATTGTTTCCATTGCAATGCAGAAGCTTTTAATCTTGATGAGGTCCCAATAGTTCATTTTTGCTCTTGATTCCCTTGCCTTTGGGGATGTGTCAAGTAAGAAATTGCTGTGGCTGAGGTCAAGGAGGTTGTTTCCTGCTTTCTCCTCTAGGGTTTTGATGGTTTCCTGTCTCACATTCAGGTCCTTTATCCATTTTGAGTTTATTTTTGTGTATGGTGTGAGAAAATGATCTAGTTTCATTCTTCTGCATGTGGCTGTCCAATTCTTCCAGCAGAAGAGGATTGATTTCCATTGGAAATCTTTTTTCCATTGGATACTCTTTCCTTCTTTGTCAAAGATTAGTTGGCTATACATTTGTGGGTCCAGTTCTGAGTTCTCTATTCTATTCCATTGATCTATGTGTCTGTTTTTGTGCCCCAGTCAGAAGTTCTTTGAAATGATGCCGTCAGCCTTGACCAGAGAGTAAAGCCATTTCTCTAACCCATCCTGCAAAAAGCCATTTCTCTATCCCATAGATAGCATAGGTTCTAAACTGGCCATTGAACCTGCCTGTCAACTTGTCTGCCCAGCCATGTTCATGTGAATTGATGTGTGGTCCTTGGCGCCGATGACGTGGTTGCTAGTGGAGCATTTCTGCCACATGTACAGGTCGATGAACTTGCTGGCATCGACATGCCTGCTGAGCATGTGCCTACTGTCACCACCACTAGCACGAGTGCAGAAGTTATTCTTTATAAGAGTTCTTTATATATTCTGGATATAATTTTTGTCAATTTACTTCTGTTGCAGATATCTCCTGGTTTGTGGCATGTCTTTTTGTAGTATAGAATGTAGTCATAGTTATCAATCTTTTCCTTTAGAGTCATAAAAGATATTCTTCTACATAAAGTTATCCTCCTATGTAATTTTCTAAAAATGAGAATTTTGCCTTTCACATTAAATCTTTAATCCATCTAAAAAAAATTGTGTGTGATATAAGGTAGGGATCTTTTTTTCACCTGGACTCACCAGAAGGCAGAGCTTGCAGAAGGCCTGTGTATCTTTTCATTATTAGGAAGAATATATTCCCAGGGAACAGAAGTATGGGAAAGAGGGAGTGGAGAATAGAAAGAGTGGTAGCCCATTTGGAAGTGTAACTGATCGCTCAGTCCCATTGCACTGTCCTCTAGGAAGTTACAGAAAGTCAGTCCCAGGACATCCAACACAGGATAGAAAAAGGATCTGTCTAATGAGATGGGTCTCTTCTCATCACTGTCGGTCACAGGTCCACCCCTGCACTACCAGGCTGCACATGTGTGGGTGGCAGTGTGTGCAGCTCAGGAATGAAGAGAGGTGTTGTTATGTTGTGCGTGCCTTTAAAAAATGGCCACCTCCAATATAGAGCTGGTTGCTGGAGTAGCAGCTTGAACAAGAGGCAGGTGAGGCTAAAGGATTGGAAAAGATGCATAAGTGGTATGGTCTCTGGTACAGTAACCAATTTCTTAGATAAAAAATGTTCATATCAGGGCAGGTCTCTCCACATGATTCTATTTCAGGAGTGTCTTTGCTACTCCTGAGACTTTGTTTTTCCACACAGATTTTAGAATTAGCTGTCCAGTGTTTCATAAAATCCATTTGAGATTTTGATTAAGATTACTTTGGTATTTTTTGTTTTATTTTTAAATTTATTTATTTATTTTAGAGAGAGTGCACAAGCAGGGGAGGAGGCAGTGGCAGGGGGGAAAGAGGGAGAAAGAGGGAGAGAGAGGGAGAGAGAGGGAGAGAGAGAGAGAGAGGATGAATCCTAAGCAGGCTTCACACTCAGCACGGAGCCCCACACAGGGCTCAGTCCCACAACCCTGGGATCACAACCTGAGACCAAATCAAGAGTCAGATACTCAACTGACTGAGTCATACAGGTGCCACTGATTAAGATTACTTTGAATCTGTAGATTAATTTGAGGAAATTTGAGATTTCTATGATGTTGACATATATGGATATAACATGTGGCCAGGTGCTGTTACGGAATAAAGAGAGAGATAAAATTAGTACCTTCTCACAAAGAGAGTTTAGTAGAGGAAATATGGTACATCATAATAGCTCATAACAGAAGCAGTGTCATAATATGGTTAATAAGTATTTGCTAAATGTGTAATACATATAATAATGAGAAAACTTCCCATTTTAGATGTTGTAACCCCTAATAAGAATAGAAGAAAATGGGAATTTTCAAACACTGCCGAATTACGTTTATTTCTGTACAATGGTCTTTGTTTCATTTGACAGTAAAGCTAAATAAGTTTCATGTATTGTCTATGAGGTGAAAAATGCAAGGACATTTTTAGTGGCCAATGTATTATTAGTTCGGGTCTCTTTGGTATCTTATTTATTTCAAGTAGTAGTATTCATTCTACTTTTGGTGGTGATTGTATATAACTTAGAAAGTTCCAAAATCAAATGTACAAAGCAAGATATATTCAGAGAAGTCTAACTTTTAATTCAATCCCCTCCAAGGCAGAAGGAGAGGGAGAAAGAATCTTTTTTTTTTTTTTTTAATTGAGGGAGGGAAGAGAGGGAAGGGGGGAGAATCCCAAGCAGGTTCTGTGCTGTCAGTGTAGAGACTGATGTGGGGCTCGATCCCATAAACCTCCCACAAACCATGAGATGGTGACTCAAGGCAAAATCAGCGCTTAACTGACTGAGCCATTCAGGTGCCCCAGTCCCCTCCATTTTGTTCCCTTCCTCCCCCCCAGAGTAACCATTAAAACATTATGGTTTATACTCCCATTAAAAAGATAATAATAAGCACTTGTGTTAGTGTATATATGCATGTCTCTGTATTGACATGCCTTTTCTTTACGTTAGGTAAATGGTAGCATATGATACCTACATTTTCCACCCATCTTGCATTTTTGTTAGTAGTATACCCTGAGATCACTCCATGGGATAGTGATTTTCTCATTCATTTTCACAGCTTTATAACATATAATACTTTAGTGGGTGATACATCATAGCTAATTAAACCAGTCTCCTATTTATTACTGTTTGAGATGCTTCTAGTATTTTGCTGTTACAGGTAATACAACCCATTATTATGTATAATAATGTATTCTTATATATTTTTTATATATGTTTGTTATATTCATTATAAGAAACAAAAGGAAAACTATAATATACATTTGTAAATACTTGATCACAGCTACTCTAAAAATCAGTATGAAGTGCCTATATCTATCTGTTCATAGGCTTGGCTTTAATGTAGTCTCATGTAGAAGTACTGCCATTGATGACTCAACCAGCATGAGCATGTTGCTTTAAGTGATACAATATTACATATGGTAAAAGTAAAAGTGAACTGAGCAAGACCAAGGTCTGGGTTTCATAATGGTTGTACGGCTAGAAAATTCAGTGAGAGTTAAAACTGTAAATAAATATATTTTATATGTAAAAAGGAACTCTGCTCTAGGTTCAGATAATTGTGTGTGTGTGTGTGTGCGTGTGTGCGTGTGTGTGTGTGTGTAATTATAAACTACTGCATGGTGGGATATTCAAGAGTTGTGAGGACTTGCTGGCCCATTGCAAAATACTGGTTATCTGTGATCTCTGCTCACTAAATACCAGTAGAAGCCCTTTTAATTCCTATAAGTGTTTATAAAGTAAAATTTCAGAACTCAAAATATCCTTAAGTGTTTTAATCACATCCTGCAAGTGTGTGTCTGTGTGTGTGTGTGTGTGTGTGTGGTAAAATATACATAACATAAAACTTACCATTTTCAAAACTTTTTTATCATTTCAAACAGAAACTCTGTACTCATTAAACAATAAGTCCCCATTTCACTCTACCCCCAGGTCCTGGTGATCGCTGTTCTTTCTATCTCTATGAATTTGCCCACTCTAGATGCCTCATGGAAGTGAATTATACACTATTTGGCCTTTTGTGTCTGGCTCACTCTACTTAAATGTTTTCAAAGTTGATGCTTATTAGAGCACATAACAAATTTCACTTCTTTTTTAAAGATGCACATACTCTACAGTAGGTATATACCACATTTTGTTTATTCAATTCTGTAAGTTTTGATGCATAGCTTTTTCACTCTCATTCTTTTGAAAACTTTCTTTGTCTCAAAATATTTTTATTTTGTCCGCATTTTACTTTAAAGATAGTTTTGTTGATGGAGCACCTGGGTGGCTTAGTCGGTTAAGCGTCCAACTTTCGCTTAGGTCATGATCTTGCGGTTTGTGGGTTCGAGCCCTGTGTTGGGCTCTGTGCTGACTGCCAGCTCAGAGCCTGGAGCCTGTTTCAGTCTGTGACTCCCTTTCTCTCTGACCCTTCCCTGCTCACACTGTCTCTCTCTCTCTCTCTCTCCTAGAAATAAATAAAACATTAAAAAAAATGTTTAAAGATAGTTTTATTGAATACTCATATCGGACAAACTGGACTTTAAAGTAAAGGCAGTAACAAGGGATGAAGAAGGGCATTATATAATAATTATAGGGTCTATCCATCAGGAAGAGATAACAATTATAAATGTCTACACACCAAATATGGGAGCACCCAAATACATAAAACAATCACAAACAGAAACAATCTTATGGATAAGAATGTGCTAATAGTAGGTGACTTTAATACTCTACTTACAGCAATGGATAGATCAACTAGACAGAAATCACTAAAGAACAGTGGACTTGAACGACATATTGGACCAGATGGATTTGACAGATATATTTAGAACTCTACATCCTGAAGCCATGAAATTCACTTTCTTCTCAAGTGCCCCTGGCACATTCTCCAAGATAGATCACATACTGGGTCATAAAGCAGCCCTCAAAAAATATAAAAGAACTGAGATCATACCATGCACAGTTTCAGATCACAATGCTATCAAACTTGAAATCAATCACTGGAAAAAGTCTGGAAAACCTCCAAACACATGGAGGTTAAAGAACACCCTACTAAAGAACGAATGGGCCAATCAAGCGACTAGAGAAGAAATTTAAAAATATATGGAAACAAGTGAAAATGAAAATTCAACTATCCAAACTCTTTGGGAAGTGGCAAAGGCAGTCCTAAGAGGAAAGTACATTGCACTCCAGGCATATTTCAAAAAACTGGAAAAAGTACAAATACAAAATCTAACAGCACACCTAAAGGAACTAGAAGGAGAGCAACGAGAGCACCCCATACACAGCAGAAGAATAGAGATAATAAAAATCAGGGCTGAAATAATTTAGAACCCCCCGCCCCAAAAAAAAAACAGTTGAACAGATCAATGAAACCAAGAGTTGGTTTTTTGGGAAAACAAAACAAAAATTGACAAACCTCTAGCCAGGCTTCTCAATAAAAAAAAAGAGCACCCAAATAGACAAACTCATGAATGAAAATGGATTTATTAAAACCAATTCCCCAGAAATACAGGCAATTATCAGGGAATGCTATGAAAAATTATATGGCAACAAACTAGACAACCTAGAAAAAATAGACAAATTCCTAAACACACACTCACTACCAAAATTAACATGGGAAGAGAGAAAATCTGTATATACCCATAACTAGTGAGGAAATTGAATCAGTTTTCAAAAATCTCCCAACAAATAAGAGCCCTGGGCCAGATGGCTTCCCTGAGGAATTCTACCAGACATTTAAATCATAGTTACTACTCCTTCTTCTCAAGCTATTCCAAAAAATAGAAATTGAAGGAAAACTTCCAGACTCATCCTATGAAGCCAGCACCACTTTGATTCTCAAGCCAGACAGAGACCCAGCAAAAAAAAAGAAAACTACAGGTCAATATCCTTGATGAATACAGATGCAAAAATCCTCAACAAGATACTTGCAAATCGAATCCAACAGCACATAAAAAGAATTATCCACCATGATCAAACGGGATTCATTCCTTGGTTACAGGGCTGGTTCAATATTCGCAAATCAATCATTGTGATACATCACATTAACAAAAGAAAAGATAAAAACCATATGATCCTGTCGATAGATGCAGACAAAGCATTTGACAGAATACAGCATTCCTTCTTAATAAAGACCCTCGAGAAAGTCAGGATAGAAGGAACTTACTTAAACATCATAAAAGCCATCTATGAGAAGCCCTCAGCTAACATCATCCTCAACGTGGAAAAACTGAGAGCTTTCCCCCTGAGATCAGGAACACGACACGGATGTCCACTCTCACCACTGTTGTTTAACATAGTGCTGGAAGTCCTAGCATCAGCCATCAGACAACAAAAGGAAATCAAAGGCGTCAGAATTGGCAGCGAAGAAGTCAAACTTTCACTTTTCGCAGACGACATCATACTCTATATAGAAAACCCGACAAGACTCCGCCAGAAGCATACTAGAACTGATTCATGAATTCAGCAAAGTTGCAGCGTACAAAATCAATGTACAGAAATCGGTTGCACGTTTATACACCAATAATGAAACAACAGAAAGAGAAATCAAGAAACTGATCCCATTCACAATTGCACAAAAAAACATAAAATACCTAGGAATAAACCTAACCAGAGATATAAGAGATCTGTATGATGAGGGGCGCCTGGGTGGCTTAGTCGGTTAAGCGTCCGACTTTCGCTTAGGTCATGATCTCGCGGTTTGTGGGTTCGGGCCCCGCATCGGGCTCTGTGCTGACTGCCAGCTCAGAGCCTGGAGCCTGTTTCAGTCTGTGACTCCCTCTCTCTCTGACCCTCCCCCGCTCACACAGTCTCTCTCTCTCCTAGAAATAAATAAAAATATTAAAAAAAAAAAAAGATCTGTATGATGAAAACTATAGAAAACGTATGAAGGAAATTGAAGAAGACACAAAGAAATGGAAAAACATTCCATGCTCATGAATTGTAATAAATATTGTTAAAATGCCATTACTACCCAAAGCAATCTACACCTTCAATGCAATCCCAATCAAAATTGCACCAGCATTCTTCTCAAAGCTAGAACAAACTATTCTAAAATTTGTATGGAACCACAAAAGACCCCGAATAGCCAAAGTAATACTAAAGAAGAAAACCAAAACGGGAGGCATCACCATCCCAGACTTTAGCCTCTACTACAAAGCTGTAATCATCAAGACAGTATGGTATTGGCACAAAAACAGGCACATATACACCAATGGAATAGAGAACTCGGAATTGGACCCACAAATGTATGGCCAACTAATCTTTGACAAAGCAGGAAAGAGTATCCAATGGAAAAAAGACAGCCTGTTTAACAGATGGTGTTTGCACCATATGATTGCATGTATAGGAGGAACTTAATGGAGGACCATTGGGGAGGAGTATGGGAAAAATAGTGAGGGAGAGGGAGGGAGACAAACCATGAGGGACTCTTGAATACTGAGAACAAACTGACGGCTGATGGGGGTGGGGGGGAGGGGTAAGAGGGTGATGGGCATGGAAGAGGACACTTGCGGGGATGAGCACTGGGTGTTATATGGAAACCAAGTTGACAATAAACTATTAAAAAAAAAACAAAGAACTTCTGACAGGAGATGATCACGGATGTGAGATATCTGTCATAAATTAATAGCACCCTCTCCCCAAAATAAGTAAGACAATCAAATAATGAGCAAATGACATGAATGGGCATTTCACGGAAGATGACAAAAAAAATAAAAAATACATGAGAACAATTCAACCTTGTAAAAAATCGTGAAAATGTAAGTTATGGCCATTGCTAGATACCATTTTACACCTTCTAGATTGGCAAAAATTAAGAAGGCTGACCAAAATCAAATGTTATCAAAGATGGAAAGAGAACTTTTACAACTGCTAGCAGGAGTGTCAAGTACCAAAACTACTTCAGAGAACAATTTGGTTTAGCTTGTAAAGTTGTTTGTCTTTACATTCTGCAACTTAGCAATTTTACTCCCGGATATAAAGCCAAGAAACTCTTGCACATGTGCGAATTGTAAGGATATTTATAGTAGTACTGTCATACCAATAAAAGACCAAAAACAACCCTTTATAGGCCAGGCTAAGTGCTGGTAACAAACATCGTAAAATCTTAATGTTTTAACACAAAGAAGGCTTATTTCTAGTGGACACTAAGCTTGAGGAAGTTCGTTCCTTACTCCTTAAGATAATTTACAGATCTAGGCTGCTTCAATTGTAAAGTTTACCATCTTAACAAGTTGCCACCAAAATGGAAGAGACTAAGGGAGCGTGTGGGCTTTTAAAGGTCTCAGTCCACAAGTGACATACCTTAATTCCCACCTCAAGGTTCAACAAAACCTGCCACATACAAGGCAATCCATAAGTATCTGTTGAACGAATGCTTGAGTACAGAGGGGGAAGAGATCATTTTTACCACCTCAAAACGATTTGTGAAAGTTCATGCCTTTGATGTGATAAATGACATTAAAGACAGTTTCCACAGATAAAAAATGGGAGAAGGGTACTCCGGGTACTACCTATAGATCACAATGAGTGAGCAGGCTTCACCTCATAGACTGACTGAATGATCCTGAGTGGCTGGCTGCCACATCTTCCTGTAGGCTGTTATTAGAATTCTGAGGCTGCATTCCACTTCTGGGAGGGTATTAAATAAAATAATCTAGCAAAGACAGAGGTTAAAAAAAAGAGAATCTCTCCTTGCTAGCAAAATGTTTTTTTGGGGGGCTCCTGGGTGGCTCAGTTGGTTAAGCGTCTGACTTCAGCTCAGGTCATGATCTCATGGTTCGTGAGTTTGAGCCCCACATCGGGCTCTGTGCTGACAGCTAGCTCAGAGCCTGAAGCCTGCTTCAGATTCTGTGTCTCCCTCTCTCTCTGACCCTCCCCTGCTCATGCTGTCTCTCTCTCAGAAATAAACAAAACATTTTAAAAAATTAAAAAATAAATAAAAATAAACAAAAAATCTTCTACACAGCAAAGGAAACAACAAAACTAAAAGACAACAAGGATGACCTATAGAATGAGAAAAAATATTTGCAAATGACATAACCAATAAAGGGTTAGTATCCAAAATATGTCAAGAATTTATACAAGTCAACCCCTCCAAAACACCAGATAATCCAATTAAAAAAAAAAACGGGCAGAAGACATGAACAAAAGAACACATGAAGATGCTCAACATCACTCAACATCAAGGAAATGCAAATCAAAACCACAATAAGATACCACCTCACACCTGTTAGAATGGAGAAAATCAAACACACAAGAGACAATTGTTGGCAAGGACATGGAGAAAAAGGGAACCTGTATACTGTTGGTGGGAATGCAAACTGGTGTGAGCCACTATGGAAAATAGTAGGGAGATTCCTCAAAAAATTAAAATAGAATTACCATATGCTCCAGAATTCTACTACTGTGAAAAATACTAATTCAAAACGATATATGCAGCATTATTTACAACAGCCAAATTATAGAAGCAATCCAAGTGTCTATCAATAGATGAATAGGGTGTCTGGGTGGATCAGTTGGTTAAGCATCCGATTTTGGCTTGGGTCATGATCTCATGGTTCGTGGGTTCATGCCTCATATCAGGCTCTGTGCTGACAGCTCAGAGCCTGGAGCCTGCTTCGGATCCTATGTCTCACTCTCTCTGTCCCTCCCCTGCTCACACTCTGTCTCTCAAAAACAAATAAATGTTAAAAAATTTTTTAAAAAAATAGATGAATAAAAGATGTGGTATATAACTACAATGGAATACTACCCAGCCACAAAAAAGAACGAAACCTTAACATATGCAACAATGTGGACAGATCCAGAGAATATAATGCTAAGTAAATTAGGTCAGAAGACAAATCCCTTATGATTGCACTCATACATGGAAATTAAGTAACAAAACAAACAACAAAAAAGAGACAAACAAAAACACCAGTCTCTTAAATACAGAGAACAAACTGATGGTCAACAGAAGGGAGAGGTGTGTGGGGGGATGGGTAAAATAGGTGAAAGGGATTATGATGATGAGCACTGATTAATACACAGAATTGTTGAATCACTATATTGTACACCTGAAACAAATATAACACTGGATGTTAATTATACTAGAATTTAAAAAATAATACAAAAAATAAAATATAATAAATTTTCAAAGTACTTACAGTAATAAATTTTGTATAAACACCAAAAATAGAAAGTTCCTCAAAATGCTAGTATGTATCATTTAGCATTATTATATTTCAAAGCCAATTTTTTTCTGTAAACAAATATACAAAAGCAGCAGCAAGCACCACCATAGAAAGCTTTCCTTCCAAACTATCTCTTCTACCTAGCCATATTTGATCTAATGATTAATAGTGGTTCTTTTTATGGGTAAAAGAGCTGAATGCTTTCCCCATCTTTCTACAATACACACAGGAGAAAAATACTTGTCTATATTCTAATGTTTATATAATGATCATGTACTGTTTTTGTAATTAGGAATAACAGCTGTCATCTTCAATCAGAAAAAAATTAAAACATTGGGTGAAATAGGTGAAGGTAAAAGGAACTAAGAGGTACAAACATCCAGTTATAAAATAAGTAAGTCATAGGGATGGAAAGTACAGCAACAGGAATACAGTCAATAAGACTGTAGTAATAACACTGTATGGTGACTGATGGTAAATATACTAATTGTGGCGAGCATTTCATAATATATAGAATTCTCAAATCCCTATACTGTACACCTGAAACCAAGATAACATTGTATGTCAACCATACCTGAATTAAAAAAAAAAAAAAAGCCCTACTGATCTTACAAGAGCTTCATATAGTACTTTTTAAAAAAGAGAAACAGTACGAGTGGGGGAGAGAGAGAGAAAGAGAGGGAGAAGGAGGATCCCAAGCAGCCTGCAAGCTGTCAGCACAGAGCCTGATGTGGGGCTCATCCTACAGACCGTGAGATCATGACCTGAGCCAAAATCAAGAGTCAGAGGATTGACTGGGCCACCCATGTGCCTCTAATAGACTACCACTTCTTCAACTTTCATAATCTCATCAAAGCTCTACTCCTATGCACTCTGAAAGCACTAATACCATTCCCACGCTGGTTACTGATTTAGTACCTTTCAATTCCAAGTTCTTCCTTTGTGTCTACTCTGAAAATGGATCTGGGACTTTTAAATGTTTTTCCTTGGCCAGCTGGCACGATGTTAAGCTTTATCAGTAGAGGGCGCAGGAGAAACACTGTAGGAGAACAAGTTTTGCTTCCTTGTTCTGGTGTATTTGCTCACCAGACTCCTCCAGCATCAGGCTTCTATAGGGCAAGGTGACCAGCAGCATTCCTAGCAGCCACCAGGTTCCCCCTGCTCTCTTCTTGAGAGCTTTTGTAGTGGAGTTAACTAACACGTCCCTTTCAACAGCTTTTTTTTTGTACCCTAGAGAACAGATGTCCAGCAAGTTCTGCCCACACAGCACCACTGCCATTCAGGTATTCACAACAATGCTGTCTCCAAAGAGGTCTAAATCTCAGCTCTGGGAGGAGGGTTCCTTCCTAGGTGCTGAGATATGAGCCCTAGGTAGCAGCTGCTCCTTATATCTGCTATTACTATATTCTTCAGACTTGTATTTACTTCTTACTAGCTCATGTCTCATTATTCCACTCTCTTGTTATAATTAATAATTCTTTCCATGTTCAAATCACTGTGTGGGTTCTCTCCTGATTGGACCTAGAATGATACAGTCCCATCTCTAAGTTTTACACTTAGGCACTTTGAACTTCAATCACCCAGCATCTAACTTTTCTTCTCTCTTTCTACAAGATTTTATTTTCTTAAAGTTTAATTACTTATTTTGAAAGGGAGAAAGACTGCACAAGCAGGGGAGGGTGAAAGAGGAGAGACAGAATCCCAAGGCTCTGCACCATCAGCACAGAGCCCAATGTGGGACTCGAACTCATGAACTGTGAGATCATAACCTGAACCAAGATCAACAGTTGGATGCTTAATGGGGCGCCTGGGTGGCTCTGTAAGATAGGAGATATAAACTGCTCATGCTCAGACTGTTCATGGCTACAGGGTCAGAAAGAGGCTGAGGATGAATACTGCTTATTTTTGTGTAAATGTGAACAATAAGGTAAGAAATTATGCTCAGAACGAGGATGTTACAGCCAAGTGACAAGTTATTTACAAACAAGTAAGATAACTCCGTTGGAATTTCAGGGTGAGAAGGATGGATG
This sequence comes from Hyaena hyaena, assembly GCF_003009895.1. Taxonomy (NCBI): domain Eukaryota; kingdom Metazoa; phylum Chordata; class Mammalia; order Carnivora; family Hyaenidae; genus Hyaena; species Hyaena hyaena. The sequence goes on from NW_024081015.1 coordinate 719,634, forward strand.
TAAAATAAAGGACGAGGTTTTATGGTAAACCTGCCTTCTATGCACTCCCCTCCAACAAGCACAGTCTCCTCAACACTGAAGGTATGTCCTGTAAGGGAAAGTGAGAAAGGGTCTGAAGGCTACCCTAACTGGCCCCAAACTTAACTTGCCTGATCTATGCTGAAACTGTATCTTCTAGCTTATCCCACTAAAATTAACTAGCTTGTGTAAAATCTGTATGAACGCGTGTTTTCCTCACTCTCAAAACCAGCCCTCTGTGGGATTACCTCAGTAGCAAGTTAGAATTGGGAGTCACAGTTGGAAGTACAGACATAGAAAAAGTTGCACGACTTTTCAAATGCCTTGTAGTAATTTAAAACAGTACCGCTCAGAGAGAATTACAAGGACTGTTTTTTACCAGTACTCAATGAAATACAAAAATTGAGAGAAAGTGTTTAGAAACTCTCACAGTTATTTGCTGTTGATAGCACCACCAACAAAAGGGGCTTGTATTTCCTATGTCTAATTTTTCTTTCATTTCCATTTTATAGTATTTTACACAAGCTGTTAGTCCAGTAGTCAAAGCTTCTGAGAGGCACTGTTTTAAATCACTCAACTCTGCATACAAGATATTTTCCCAGGGCGCCTGGTGGCTCAGTTGGTTAAGCATCCGACTTCAGCTCAGGTCATGATCTCACGGTTCGTGGGTTTGAGCCCCGCGTTGGGCTCTGTGCTGACAGCTAGCTCAGAGCCTGGAGCCTGTTTCAGATTCTGTATCTCCCTCCCTCTCTGACCTTCCCCTGCTCACACTGTCTCTGTCTCTGTCTCTCTCAGAAATAAATAAAACATTAAAAAAAAAGATACTTTCCCAAAAGATCTGAATACATATTTCTCAAAAGATATTAAAATGGCCAATAAGCACATTAGAAGATACTCAATGTCATTAGCCATCAGAGAAATGCAATTAAAACCAGAAGGAGATACCATTTCACACCCATTAGGACGGCTACAATCAGAAAGAAAATAATAGGTGTTGGTGAGGATGTGCAGAAATTGGAACCCTCACACATCACTGGCAGAATTGCAAAATGGTACAGTCGCTTTGGAAAACAGCCTGGTAGCTCCTCAAAAGGTTAAACATGGAGTTACCCTATGACTCAGCAATACCATTCCTATGTATATACTCAAAAGAAATGAAAGTGCGTCCACACAGGGGCGCCTGGGTGGCTCAGTCGGTTAAGCATCTGACTTCAGCTCAGGTTATGATCTCACGGTTCATGGGTTTGAGCCCTGCGTCGGGTTCTGTGTTGACAGCAGGCTCAGAGCCTGGAGCCTGTTTCAGATTCTGTATCTCCCTCTCTCTCTGAACCTCCCCTGCTCATGCTGTCTCTCCCTCTCTCAGAAATAAATAATACATTAAAAAAAACTGAAAGTATGTCCACACAAAAACCTACATACAAATGTTCACAGGGGCACTGTTCACCTAATAGTCAAAAAGTGAAAGCAACCCTATTTCCATTAACTGATGACTAGATAAATAAAATGTGGTATACTCGTACAACGGAATACTATTTAGCCATAAAAAGAAATATTCACACATGCTAGAATACAGATCAACCTTGAAAACACTGTGCTACTTCTCCAAACAGGACATCCAGATGGTAAAAAGACACATGAAAGGATGTTCAGCGTCCCTCCTCATCAGGGAAATACAAATCAAAACCAAACTGAGATACCACCTCATGCTGGTCAGAGTGGCTAAAATGAGCAAATCAGAGGACTCTAGATGCTGATGAGGATGTGGAGAAACGGGCACCCTCCTACACTGTTGGTGGGAATGTAAACTGGTGAAGCCCCTCTGGAAAACAGTGTGGTGCTTCCTCAAAAAATTAACAATAGAACTCCCCTATGACCCAGCAATAGCACTGCTAGGAATTTACCCAAGGGATACAGGAATGCTGATGTGTAGGGGCACATGTATCCCAATGTTCATAGCAGCACTCTCAACAATAGCCAAAACATGGAAAGAGCCTAAGTGTCCATCAACTGATGAGCGGATCCAGATGTGGTTTACCTATACAGTGGAATACTACATGGCAATGAGAAAGAATGAAACCTGGCCATGTGTAGCAACATGGACGGAACTTGAGGGTGTTATGCTGAGCGAAATAAGTCAGGCAGAGAAGGACAGATACCATATGTTTGCACATATAGGTGGAATAAGAGAAACTTAAAAGAGGACCATAGGGGAGAAGAAAGGGAAAAATAGTAAGGGAGAGGGAGGGAGACAAACCAAAAGAGACTCTTGAATACTAAAAACAAACTGAGGGCTGATGGGGGTGGGGGAGAGGGAAGGGGGGTGATGGGCATGGAGGAGGGCACTTGTTGGGATGAGCACTGGGTTTTATATGGAAACCAACTTGACAATAAACTATGAAAGAAAAAAATAAAAATAAATAAAATAAAAATAAACTAATAAACAAACAAACAAGCAAATAAATAAAGGGGGGGGGAACTCCAGGGAAGGGCCTGCCAAACTCTACTGGTGCTTCTAAAAAAACACAAAATAGATTGTTTTGTACCTATGTACCAATCTCTGGGCCACAACTTACAGGCAGCACAAAGATGAACAATACTGAGTTCTTCCTCTTTGAGCTCTTGTCAATTTAATAGGGTAAAAAGATATCTGAGAATGTAATTCTAATACAAGGTGGTCTCTGGCAGCCCTTGAAAGAGTCAGAAAATGAATGGAAAGTAGCAATGAGAGAGATTCTCTGGGGCTAATTAAACAAGGATTGGGGAATGTTTTTTGAAGTGGTTTTAAGTAGGCTTGAAAGTGGGATTTTATCACTGTAACTCTTTTATTCATTACATGGAACATACTAAATTTATTTATTGCCAAGATAAAAAAGAAAATGAAATAAACCAGTCACAGAAGACATTTTCCATGAATCTGCTTAAATATCCACAATAAATTTATAGAAACAGAAAATATATTTCAAGTGGTTGCCTGGGACAGGAGCAATTGGGGTACAATGAGCGACTACTATTGGGTGCAAGATTTCTATTTGTGGTAATGCAAACATTAAAAAGTAGTGATGGTTAGCTAACCTTATGAATACAGTTAAAAAAATGAAACAAAAAAAAAAAAACACACCAGAAAACCCCACTTAAACATATACCCTTTAGAAGGGGTGGACTTTATCATAGACAAATTCTATCTCTCTCTCTCTTTTTTTAATTTAATTGAAAAGAAGCCATGTAGTTGCAGAAAGGGAATGATGGAAAACAGAGGCAGAGATGGAGGCTTTATTTCTGGTAAAGAAGCTACTCTAAGAAATTGCTGCAGTCTCCCAGAGTAATTCAAAAAGAAGACTTCTAAACAAATGATTTGAAGAATAGAAACATCACTGGAATGATCATATAGGCTTTCCATGTGACAACTTTCAAGTTTCAAGGTGACAAAACTATTTAAAGTCACACTTCTTGCTGTGTTCAGAAAATGAGTCATTTTCATAACTTCAAAGCCATGCCTCCTACATTCTATTATGCTGTTCTTCATATGAGAGAAAAAGACAGTCATCATTTAACAAACAAACAAACAAACAAACAAACAATGGCTGTCTGGATTACATGTTCTGCTAGTAAAATTACTATCAGGTAACATGAAAATATGTAAGTAAAAATGTTCAGTTTTTCCTTTTTAACGAATTGAATGTTCTTGGAGGAAAACAATTTTCAAAATCATTTGTTTCAGGCTTTCACTCTCTATTATAATACCCTAATTCTCAAAAATCATCCATGCCTCTCAAAACTTCTAAGTCACTGAAGCCCATGATTTAATCAGTTATTATCTCTAAATGTACTTTCAGCCCCTCCCAGTCTAATCTCCACACTGCAGGGAGTAACCCTGAAGTACATTAAACTTGTCACTTCAGTGTCCTACTTAAAGCCTTCAAGTGGGATACTGAAGATAAAGCCAAACAATGCATGCATGATCAGGCTCCTAACTTTCCAGACTCATTTCTCCTAGTCTTTCATACAGGCTTTAAGTTTTATCCATTCTTTCAGTTTTTCAAATGGTCATCTCAGGTCTTCACACATGACCTTCTAGGATGGTTTTCTGTTCACTGACCAGTTATCCTAGAGTTTTCCAGGGAGACACAGGATTTTCAGTACTAAACCCAGGAAAGCCCTCAAGCAAACTGCAACTGAGCTGGTCACCTACTTTACTTTCTCTCCACAATCTCCACCTGTCAACGATTGGTGTACAGGCCACTTTCTCAGAAAACCTTCTCTGACACCTCTTCACTCCCATCCTATGTATATTATTTTATTTTCTATGTTAATATTCATCACACTGAATTTGCCTTTTTAATGTCTGTCTTCCTTTACTATGTTATAAATTCCACAAGCGTGGATCCAGTATTTTGTTGACCACCACATCACCTAGAATTGTGTCCAGTTCATCTGTCTACATGAGTAATTGTTGAATGACTAAACCAAGGAAAGGTTTATCTATGATGGCATCAGAGGCAAGTAAAGGGTTTTTTCCTTTTTTAGGCTAGAAGGGACCCAGCAAAATTTGAAGACACAGTCACTATTCTGTTTTCTTTCAGGTCACTATTCTTGAAAACTAAGACGATTAATTGAATGCTCTATTTATTCTGAGCCTCACAACTGATAAAACTGATCCAGAAATCTCACCTTAACCACCATATACTCAGGATAAGACCAGCAGGATGTTAAACAGTCTCAATTTTCACTAGTCAATCCCTCAATTTACAACAGATCATAATCCTGCCCAGAAGGTGGGATTCCAGGCAGAAGGAATAAATATGAACATGTATGATCTAGTTCACGGGACAGCAAGGAGACAAGGGGACATATGGTAGCAGGTAGTGAAAGGTCAGACTGTTGAGCGGGGCCAAAAAGTCACAGGTGCTGCACAACAGGGAGCACCTGAAAGTTTGAGAGGTTTGGTTTTAATTATTTTTTATTCTGGGGGTGCCTGGGTGGCTCAGTCGATTAAGCATATAACTCTTGATTTCAGCTCAGGTCATGATCTCAAAGTCTGTGAGTTCGAGCCCCATGTAGGGCTCTGTGCTGACAGCTCAGAGCCTGGAGCCTGTTTTGGATTCTGTGTCTCCCTCTCTCTGCTCCCCCCCACCCCCCCACCGCCTGCTCACATTCTGTCTCTCTGTCTCTCAAAAAAATAAACATTAAAAAAACTAAAAGAAAAAATTTTTAATTAAAAAAGGAGTTTAAAAAATAAGCATTTTAATTTTCATTTTTTCTCAAAAGTAGTACATGATCATTACAAAAAAAGCCCAGATTAGAATAAAATCTAAACATATATATTTGTAAATGCATATACATATATATATATATATTCATAATTCTACTTCCCAGAAGGACCTGTTTCTTATATTTTCACACTAGAAGCAGGGAAATGACATAGTTGAAGAAAAAAACCCTCAGGCTCTCCTAACATTCAAATATTTATTTTGTGTCTACATTGTGTCAGATGCTAGCGATCAAAGATAACTATGATTCAGTGTCCCCTCTGAGCTCACTATCAGTGGGAAAATAATAACAAGATGACTACTGTGAAATAAGGTTAAGAGCGATAGGGATGAGTGGAATGCAATGGAAAAGAGGACCCATAGCTCCCATTTATATGCATAATTAGGCCAAGAAATCAGACTTGGCTTTTGAAGGATGAGAAGGAATTTGCCGTGCAAGTAAAGAGAGGAAGGTCTCTATATACAAAGAAAGCAGTATGTTAAGAAATGTTGCAATCTAAATGTGATCCTCCTGCTTTTTTCTTCCCCTAGGCCTTCACCCAATCTCCACACTAAAAAAAAATGAAACAATGACCAACCATGAAAGAAGGGGCAAGACTCAGAAAATGCTTCAAACTGCCTGCAAGGTAGGGAAGTAAGGAACAACAAAGATTACTTAAAAAAAAAAAAAAGCTTTGGTCACAAACCCCAAATAGCAAAAAGGAGAGGGGCAATAAATATATGAAAAAAGAGATGCAAACTGGAACAAGATACCATTTCCTACTATCAAAGTGATAACCTGTCAATCTAAAATAAGACCTTTTACTGAAAAATGGTCAATAGCAGACCAGTTTTACTCAATTCCTTGGGTGGTCATCTAAGTTAAACAAAAATTGGAGCCAGCTTATTCTCATAAAAAAAAGGTATCAAATCAGAAGCCACCCATGTAGTCTATCCCATATTTCCATGAAGAAAATGTGTCAAATCTCTGAAGGATTTCCACTAGCTGTAAAGTCAGTCTTAACTGAGAAAAGATTCATGACTCAGCCATGCTCTGCTTCACAAAAGAAAGTTCAACCATCTGCCTAAGGGAAGATGTGAAGATATCTTGTCCTCTCTGCAAGACACCTTTTATTTAGAGATCTAAAGTCAGCCTCAAAGAAACAAACTAACTAGCCAGCCTAGTTAAGTTGTTTCTTGCTATGCAGAGGTGGGTTTTGCGGCAGCCAGAGTTCCTTATTTTCCCCCTCTGATCTTTCTACACACATTTAGGAGACTACCATGCAAGTTCCAAAAACAAGCAAGAAGTATCTATGTGCCTGTGTGTAAGGTTCAGGTGGAGCTGTGTAAGTGCAGAGAAACATAGATTGAAACTGGGCTTCCTGGGAGGTACGGTCATATATAGGCAAAGTGCTGTGTTGTGGGTATAATGCTAGAATCATGAAGAGCCCTAACAGCGCATATTAGAAACCAGGGTAGGATAAAATCCCACCAGAACTACCATATTAGATGAATATCTACTAATCACTGGAACTCATACTAGGAGCTGTGTATCTTTCAGCAATACACCTAAGAAGAGGTTTCAACCAGAATCTCAGTCAACTATAGCAAGGATAATCCACGAACATTTCCAACAAATGCATATCAGCTAACATATAATAGTTACAATTCAATGATGAAGAAGCAGAAAAAACTTTCAACAATTTTTGTTGATTCCAACAAAAACTAATGTAGCACAAGAAATAATTACCCATCACACAGAAGGTGAATAACTTCAAGACACAACTAACTTCCAAACAGTTTGGCAAACTCTGTGAAACAGGCATATATGGAGAGAAAAGACCATGATAAAACCAGAGTAAGAAGAAAAGGAAGTAGGGTAAATTTTCAAAGGATGTAAAGAAACTAAAATTTCAATAGCAGAAATAAAGCCTACATTGGAAGAGATAAAGGAAAATCAAATGAGTGATAAGGACAGACATTTGAGAAACTCACACAAAAGAAACAATAAGCCAGCCTAATTATTACAATTATTTTCAAGAAAGAAAACAGAACTAAATGAAAATAACCAAAAATATTTCTGGAAATGAAAAAAGAACCAAGTACAGATTGTAAGGAGCAAATGTATCAGGCAACATTAATGAACATATATAAAAGACATAATCTGTCAAAATATTTCAATAAAAAGAAAAATCTTTATCACCACTGGGCACAGATGCTCGAAAACAAGATGACTAACGCGAGACAATATGGAATTATATCTACAGAATTTCTGAGGATGTTAGTGATCTAGTAGTTATTAAATATGTCTTCTAGTTACTCTTACTAAAAATATGAGCTGAAAATGCTGGTTGACATATAATCAATCAACTCACATGTTAAGACTGAGAAAATTGGTTGGGGCACCTGGGTGGCTCAGTTGGTTAAGTGCCCAATTCTTGATTTTGACTCAGTTCATGATCTCACAGTTTGTGAGTTTGAGCCCTACATGGGACTCTGCTGTCAGAGAGCATTCTCTCTCTCCCTTCTCTTTCTCTCTCAAAAATAAACATTAAAAAAAAAAAAAAGACTGAGAATGGTAATGAGCACCAACTCCATTTAAATAAAACTTAAAGAATTTGTGTTAACATTTAGTGTAATTACCAAGATAAAAGTCTTGAAAGATAAGTAAAAAACATGAAATCGGTAAAAAATATACTAATGACATGAAGTTCCAAGCTCAGCATAGAGGAAAGCAGATAAACTGAGAGTGGATTAAGAGGAGAAGTTAGTCTTCTAATATAGGGGGAGTCAAAGTATAATTTCTTTTTCAGACTGAAAAACCAGATTTTTTTAACCTACATTTACACCTGAATTCATAGAAACTACAAATTAGTGGACTTAAAAACAGGATGTATAAATTCCAAACATCTGAGATAAAAGCAACCCAATTTACAATGCAAAAAATAGAAAAATCAACAGAAAACTGGATAAACAAAATGTGGTATACAGTTGGCCCTTGAACAACACAGATGTTTATAGCAACTCTATTCATAAATGACAAATGTGAAAGCTACCTGCTGTCCTTCAGCAGATAAATGAATAAACACATTTCTTTTATCTTCCTTTATCATAAAAATAAAATCTATAATACATATAATGTATTATGTGTTAGCCATTGTTTATATTATTGGTAAGGCTTCTGGTCAACAGTAGGGTACTAGTGGTTAAGTTCTGGGAGAGTCTAAAGTTATATGCAAACTGTGTGTGGGGCTGACATCTCTAATCTCCATATTGTTCAAGGGTCAAGTATCTTTACACAATGGAGTATTATTTAGCATTAAAAAGAATGAAGTACTAATACATGCTATACATGGATAAAAACATTATATGCTATGTGAAATAAGCCAGACACAAAGGACAAATATTGTGATTCCACTTATATGAATCATCTAGAATAGGCAAAATCGTAAGAGAAATAAAGTAGATCAGAGATAGGTTACTAAGGATTGGGGCTGGGAGGAATGGGGAGTGTTTAATGAGTACAGAGGTTCAGTTGGGGAAGATGAGATGAATGGTGATGATGGGTGTACAACATTGTATGTGGACTTAATGCCAAAGATTTGTATACTTTAAAGTGGTTAAGATGGTAATTTCATCTTATGTCTATTTTATAACAATTAAAGAAGCAGCAATTAATCATTAAAAACAAAAGCATTAAAAGCAAAATGATAGAAACACACCCAAAAGAATTCAATATGATAATAAACAAACTTTAAGCATTCACCTTGAATTAAAACAAACCAAACTACATTTAACTTAAAAGAGACAGGGCTAGGGGCACCTGGCTGGCTCAGTTGGTGGAGCATGCGACTTTTGATCTCAGGGTCATGAGTTCGAGCCTACTTTAAAGAAAAAGAGGGAAAAAAAGAAAAAAGAAAAAAAGGAGACACAACTAAAACAAAATGGCATGGAATGAGAAAGTTGGATAATTTATTAAACAAAGAAATTTAGTACAGACAGGAATTTAAGTAAAATACAAGACTCAGAAAGCAGCGTGATTATTTTATTAAGTGTCAACTATAATGAAATTCTTTAGCAGTAGAGAACTTACACAAGCATCAAATAATACTACATCAAAATACATGATAAAAATCATCAGAATTGAGAGGATGAGAAGCCAAGGCACAGACCGGGGGAAAAATACCTGCAAAAGAAACATCTGATATAAAGGATAGCTAATGAAAATATACAAAGAACTCTTATAACTCAACAATATAAAAATTAACAATCCAATTTAAAAATGGTGTAAGGTCTGAAGAGATATTTTACCAAAAAATGATACAGAGATGGAAAAGAAGCATGTAAAAAGATGCTCAGGGTGCCTGGGTGGCTCAGTAGGTTAAGCATCTGACTTTCTCCCTCTCTTTCCTGCCGGGGGGTGGGGGGTGGGGTGGGGGGGGTGGGAGAAAATGCAAGTAGAGGAGGCACAAAAGAGGGGGAAAGAGGGTCTGAAGTGTACTCATGCCGACAACAGAGAGCCCAATATAGGGCTTGAACTCACAAACCGTGAGATCATGACCTGAGCCAAAGTAACTGACTGAACCATCCAGGTGCCCCAAAGCATCCAACTCTTGATTTTGGCTCAGGTCATGACCTCACAGTTTCGTGACTTTGAGCCCCAGGTAAGGCTCTGCTCTGACAGCTTGAAGCCTGCTTGGAATTCTCCCTCTCTCCCTCCCCCTTCCCCAGCTCTCTGTCTCTCAAAATAAATAAACTTAAAAAAAAAAAAAGATGCTCAACATCAATCATTAGAGTACTGCAAATCAAAACAATGAGATACCACTACATACACCTATTAAAACAGGTAAAGTGCAAAACACTAACATCAAATGCTCCTGAAGATGTTGAGCAACAGGAACTCTCACCTACTGTTGGTTGAAAAGCAATATGGTATAGGCATTTTGAAAGACAATTTAGAAGCTTCTTACAAAAATAAAAACACTCTTCGCATACAATCCAGCAACCGTGCTCCCTGGTATCTCCTCATATCAGCTGAAAACTTCTATCCATACAAACACCAAACGCAGGGGCACCTGGATTGCTCAGTCAGCTAAGTGTCCAACTCTTGGTTTCAACTCATATAGTTTGGGTTCGAGCTCCACATCAAGCGCTGCATTGACAGCACAGAGCCTGCTTGGGATTCTTCGTCTCTCTGCTCCTCCCTTGTTCATGCTCTGTCTCTCTCAAAGTAAGTAAATTAAAACACCCACACACCCCAAATACAGATATTTATAGCAACTCTATTCATAAGTGACAAATGTGAAAGCTACCTGCTGTCCTTCAGCAGGTAAATGAATAAGCAAACTGTAGTACATCCAGTGAATAGAATAATATTCAGTGCTAAAAATGAATGAGCTATTAAGCCATGAAAAAATATGAAGGAAACTTAAATGCATATTCCAAGTTAAAAAGATTACATACTGTATGATTCCAATTATAGGATATTCTGGAAAAGGCAACACTACAGAGACAACGGAAGCATCAGTGGTTGCCAGGAAATAGGGAGAAGGGAGGGATAAATAGGTGGAACAGAGGGGTTTTTAGGGTTGAAAAACTGTTCTGTTTTTCTAATGGATATGTCATTATGCACCATTTGTCCACATCCATTGAACGTACAATATCAAGAGTGAACTCTGATATAAACTATGGACTTTGGTTGATAATGTGTCCCTGTTGGTTCATCAACTGTAACAAATGTTCCACACATGGCAAGATGTTGATTATGGGGGAAGGAGTGCTGGCAGTTTATGGGAGCCTGTGGTTTATGAGAACTCTACTCTTTACTCAATTTTGCCATGAACCTAAAATTGCTATATAAAATAAAGTCTATTAAGTTAAACATTAAAAATCATTAGAAATAAAAGAAACTGACACTCAACCAATGTACTTACTGCAAGCCCATGTGTTCTAAGTAGAATTAACAGCAAAGAAATAGAGAAACAAGCAAAAAGAAACTAAATAACTTCAGATGAAAGTGTTATAAAGAGACCCAAAGGGATGTCTGGCTGGCTCAGTTGGTAGAGTATGTAAATCTTAATCTCGGGGTCCTGAGCTCAAGACCCACATTGGGCATGGAGCCTACTGTTTAAAAAAGAAAAAAGAAAAAAAAAAAAGACACAGAAGGGCAAGAAGTTAGATACCAAGTGGGGTAGGTAGAGACTATTTTAGTAAACTGGTTAGGTAAGGCCCTTCAAAACAGTAATGTATGAAGGGAAGACAGTATTCAGGCAGAAGAAACAAAAATGTGAAAGTCCCAATGTGAGAATAATGCTCTTAAAAACAATGCTACTCTGTCAGTCTTTGACAAATTAGTATTTAAAAATTAATGAAGACTAAGTCTGATAATTAATAAGAGCTATTAAAAAGAAATAATAAACCAAATAAAAGAATTTGAATAATTAAAGTTTTACATATATATTCTGCAAAGAGAAAATGTTTTTCTTTTTTGTTAAAGCTTATTTACTTTGAGAGAGAGAGAGTGCAAGCAAGCAAGGGAGGGGGGAGGGGCAGAGGGAGGGAGGGAGAGAGATTCCCAAGCAGGCTCCACACTGTCAGCACAGAGCTTGATTCGGGCTCAAACTCACAAACTATGAGACCAACTGAGCCACCTAGGTACACTAAACAGAAAATGTTTTTAACAAACAACCCAGTGAAGAAATGGGCAGAAGACATGAACAGACACTTCTCCAAAGAGGACATCCAGATGGCCAACAGACACATGAAACGATGCTCAGCATCCCTCCTCATCAGGGAAATACAAATCAAAACCACACTGAGATACCACCTCACGCCAGTCAGAGTGGCTAAAATGAGCAAATCAGAGAACTCTAGATGCTGGCGAGGATGTGGAGAAACGGGCACCCTCCTGCACTGTTGGTGGGAATGTAAACTGGTACAGCCCCTCTGGAAAACAGTGTGGAGGTTCCTCAGGAAACTAACAATAGAACTCCCTTATGACCCAGCAATAGCACTGCTAGGAATTTACCCAAGGGATACAGAAATGCTGAGGCATAGGAGCACATGTACCCCAATGTTCATAGCAGCACTCTCCACAATAGCTAAAACATGGAAAGAGCCTAAGTGTCCATCAACAGATGAATGGATCAAGAAGATGTGGTTTATCTATACCATGGAATACTACATGGCAATGAGAAACAATGAAATCTGGCCATGTGTAGCAACATGGATGGACCTTGAGGGTGTTATGCTGAGCGAAATAAGTCAGGCAGAGAAGGACAAATACCATATGTTTGCACGTATAGGAGGATTAGGAGGAACTTGACGGAGGAACAAGGGGGAGAAGAAGGGCGGAAATGGTGGAGGAAAGGGAGAGAGGCAAACCATGAGAGACTCTTGAATGCTGACAAAAACTGAGGACTGATGGATGTGGGGGGGAGGGGGGGATGGGCATGAAGGAGGGCACTTTGGGGATGAGCACTGAGTGTTATGTAGAAACTAATTTGACAATAAACTATTTGTAAAAATAAATAAATAAATAAATAAATAAATAAATAAATAAAGAAAGAAAATGTTTTTAAGTTTTCACAGAACATTTACCAAATTGGATTATACTTTAAATCACACACACACACAAAACTCTAATTAAAAAAAAATTTTTTTTAAATTTTATTTTAAAGGAGGCCTCACATCCAGCACAGAGTCCAATTCATGACCCTGAGATCAAAACCTGAGCTAAGATCAGAGTTAGATGCCTAATCAACTGAGCCACTCAGGTGCCCCAGTAAATTTAAAAAAATAATTTAAAAGACTATAGTTATTGATGACAATGAAAGAAAACAGAGTAAACAGAACTGTCCTAAACACCACTTGAATCAAAGAGAAAATCAAACTGGAGCTACTATTTGGAAAGTTATGAATATAAGAAAATGATTCACGTAAATTTTAGAGTGCAGCCAAAGCTTACTCAAAGGCAAATTAAGAGCATTAATGTTTTCATTAAAAAAAAAGAAGAAGAACTAACAACTTGAGTTAGAAAAAGCTCAAAAATAAGAAGTAAAACAAGAAAAGCAAAATAAGGAGAAAAGTAGAAATCAGGAAATCAGAAAACCAAGAGAATTCATCTCAAAGTTGGTTATTAAAAACAACTAAGTAGACAAACATTTGGCAAATCAAATCAAGAAAAATAACACAATCACTAAAAGGTGGAAATAAATATCACAGATTTTAATTATATTACATACATCCATATAACAAATTGGAAAGTCTTAAAAACATATAAAATGGAAAAATATACATTATCAAAACTGAGTTATGAAAAAGAATTCATCCAGATTCTACAGAAGTAACCACATAAGTTACCATATGGCCTGTATACTATCAAATTTCTGAGATTCTTTTCTACTCTTTCAAAAAATTCTATACATTTGACTAATATGAGTGGGGTTTTGGTTCCTTATCTTATGTGCCTTTAGATAACTTTGGCTATTGGCAAATTTATGATATATGCAATTATTTGTAGTTAAAAGAAGAAAAACCTAAAAAGTGTCATAAAAGTGTCATAAAAGCATTTGCTAAAATTCAAAAGCCATCCCTATTTTTGTTAAGTAGGAATGGAATAAAATAATACTATCTCTCTAAACCCAATAGTTGCCATCATCCTTAATTGTAAAAATATCAGAGACATTCTAAGAATAACAATTATGACCTCTCTTTTAGAAAATTTTTTTAAACATTTTTCACAGTTTATTTATTTTGAGGGAGAGAGGGAGAGAACACCAGCAGTAGAGGGGCAAAGAGAAAGAGAGAGAGAGAGAGAGAGGAAATAAGTTACACATTCAGCAACAGAAAAAGAATATGGCACAGCTATGCAATGAAATGTTAGGCAAACATTAAAAAATGATTTTAAGAACAAAGGGAGATGTTCAAGATTTAGGAAGATAACAAATTATAAAAAACAGGATTCCAGTTTTATAAAAGTAACTGTTCTCACACATACATATATATGTATACATGTGTGTATATGTATGTGTATGTATACATGTGTGTATACATATATTATACAGTGGCAGGAAGCATACCAAAATAGCAACAGTTTTTTGATACCCATGTATAATGGAATAAGGGATTTTAAAAAAAAACTTTATTCTTTTCAAGTATTTAATCAGGAAGGTGAAAAAAGTTGAGTAAAAATTACGATAGTTTATCAAATATCTACTTCTATTTCCACTATTACGTGTGTCAGTGTAACTTCTCCTTCTTTAATAATTTAATCTTTAGAGTACCTGAAATTGTTTAAATGCTTTCTCCACCTCTTGCTGCTCATGTTTTTATTATACAGTAATTTTGTTTTGTTCATAAGCCTATAAATTACTAAATATTCTCAAAATTAAGGATAGGAATTATAAATTTTTAAGGTGAATATACCTTAAAATACACCTTGTTCTTAGGAAATAAAAACAAGGACAATATGAAACCTTCCAGCTTTCTAGAACCTATTAAACACTTACATGAAAAAACATTACCGGGGTGCCTGGGTGGCTCAGTCAGTTAAGCATCCGACTTTGGCTCAGGTCATGATCTCACAGTTCGTGGGTTCGAGCCCCGCATCGGGCTCTGTGCTGACAGCTAGCTTAGAGCCTGGAGCCTGTTTCAGATTCTTTGTCTCCCTCTCTCACTGCGCCTCCCCTGCTCATGCTGTCAATCTCTCTCAGAAATAAATGAAAAACATTAAAAAAAATTTTTTTTAAATTACCAATAGCTTAATCAGAAAGATGTGAGGAAGAACTCAGTACAGCAAGCTAAAAGTGCTCTGCATGCATATATGTACATGCATTGCTTAAAAAGAATTTTTAAGTTTATTTATTTATTTTTGAAAGAGAGTGTGCGCACAAGCAGGGGAGGGGCAGAGAGAAGAAGAGACAGAATCCCAAGCAGGCTCTGCACCATCAATGCAGAACCTGATGGGGGGCTTGAATTCATGAACTGTGAAATCATTACCTGAGCCAAGATCAAGTCAGATGCTTAAATGACTGTGCCACCCAGGGGCTCCTGTACATACATCACTTTTAACCAAAACTAGTGAGTTCTTCCTTGCACCTCCCTCTTTGATTAGTTTCAACTGGCAAACATTGAGAAATAACTCTCATTTCCAGATAAGTAACTCATGCTACACGCACAGATGGAAATTTGAAGGATGAGGATGAACTCGGTAGAGGACAAAAGATGGGGATAAAAGGGCTTTTTGTTTGTTCTTTTTTTGTTTTTGTTTTTGCTTTCAGATGTGATGCTTGCAATAAAACCATAACAATACTGCTGCCTGAATCTCTATAATCCATTTTTATAGCAACCTCAAACTCCTAAAATTTTTTCTATGTCCATACTTCACTTCAATAGCCAAGCTATTATACACTGTTAAAGCTCTTCCTTACACCCATCATGCACATATACTAATTCCAGAAGGACAGTATGATGATGATTATTATTTTCTAAAAGTTTTAGATATTTAAGTCAACTCTACATACAACATGGGACTCAAACTCATGACCCCAAGAACAAGAGTTGCATGCTCCCCCAACTTAGGCAGCCAGGCAACCCAATACAACAATTATTAAGAGAATGTTTTTTGATAAATATGCAATGGGAAAGAGCTTAAACAGAAGGTAAAATATTATTACCTATTATGTATGAAAAGCTTTGACAATTCAATAAGGAAGTATAGATTGATATAACCTTTTAGGACAGCAATTTGGCATCAATCAAAACTTAAAAGGCACACTTAAGAATCCTTTTTATGGAAATACTTGTATACACCTGCATATGTACAAAGATACAAGTTCACTAAGGCTCCCGTTTCACTTGCTCAAAATTGAGAATACAGACTGTCCCTGTCTTCTCATGGTTCACCTTACAGTTTTTTGACTTTATGATGGTGTGAAAGTGAAGTTTCCACATTCAGTAGGAACCATATTTTGAATTTTGCTCTTTTCCTGGGCTAGCAATATGCAGTACCACACTGTCTTATGACATGAGGCAGGGGCAGGGAGCTGCAGCTCCCAGTCAGCCACGTGATCAAGAGGGTAAGCAACTGAAACACTTACAACCATTCTATTTTTCACTTTCAGGACACTATTCAATAAAGTACATTAGATATTCAACACCTTAGTATAAAACTGGCATTGTGTTAGAGGGTTCTGCCCAAATGTAGGCTAACCTAAATGTTCTCAGCTCATTTAAGGTAAGCTAGACTGAGCTATAATGTTTTGGTTTACACTGTTTTCAACTTACAGGGGGTTTGTTGAGACAAAACCCCATTGTAATTGATGAAGATCTGCACAGTATCTCTTACCCATGGTTTCTCCTTCCACAGTTTCAGCTGCCAAGGGTCTACCTAAGCCATTCACCTCACTTCATCTTATCACGTAGGCATTTTATCATTGCATCATCACAAGAAATGTTAGTAGAGTTCAAGGAGATACTTTGAGACAGAACACATTCACGTAACTTTTATTATAGCATATTGTAGTAACTGTTCTATTGTATTATCAGTTATTGTTGCTAATCTTACTGTGCCTAACTTATAAACTAAGCTTTATCACAGATATGTATACACAGGAAAAAAACATAGTATATATAAGATTCAGTCTATCCCTGGTTTCAGGAATCCACTGGAGGTCTTGGAACATATCCTCCATGGATAAGGGGGGACCACTGTAACATAAATAACCATTAATCATTAAACAAAGTACAACCATACAAGAGACTACACCATGACTGTTAAAAAGATGAAGTACAACCATATGCATTGAGATGGAAAAGACTATATAATGACCAGATCTTTTATTTTGAAAATTGGTTAAACCCACACACATAATGCTTATTACTAACTGCATAAAGAAAACTTAACAGGGGTACCTGTAGGGAATGGGACTAGAAAGTGAGGAAAGAGTAATTTTCATTTTTCTACCTCTAAATAATTGAGTTGCTTGAACCTTTTATAAAAAGCATATACCACTTTTGGAATTTAAAAATAAGGGAAAAAACACTAGTCTGTTAGGATGGTTATCTCTGAGGCTAACGTGATTTCTGTCCTGTTTCTTAATAATCTTCATTACTCTCCAAATTTTCTATGAGAAATATGCATACTTTTTAAAATCTGGAAAACATGTACTTAAAAAAACCCATATTTTACAGGCAAAACTTTTTCCCAAAAAATAATTTTTAATTTAACAGTTACGATCTCAGAAACTTGGTTCTGAGATTCCAACCTCTTCCAGAAAGCATTCTTAAACCCAAGTTTGGGAGCATAATATTTGCTACAGAAGCAATTAAATGTAAAACCTATTTTAGAATGGAATATTAACTAACTTCTATAAAGAACTTAAGTACTACATTCACAAAGTACTTAACCTGAATTATCTCATTTACTTTAAATAGCCCCATGAAATTTGTATTATATTGTTATTACTATCAATCCCCATTTTACAGATGAAGAAAACCAAATCTTGAAAAGAGTACCCAGGGTCAAGCAGCCAGGATTCAAAACCAGGTCTCCAGCACCCAACCGTCTGAGACAAATGAAATGATAAGTGCTAACGTACCTCAGAGATAATAATAGACTAGTACTCTGAAATCCTTCAGGAATGTTCGGAATGACTATTCTTAAACAGGTTAGTGATCCTAAAATGAAGAAGCAGTGAAACTTCTGATCACAGAAGAAAACAATCAGTACTTCTTCAAAGCCAAGCAGGCGATTTTTCCTTCTCCTTCTGCTTCTACCAAGGTACCAGAAGGATACATGGGACAACTCAGATTTGTAAGCAACTTACCAGGCCTCTGACTAGCCTTGAATTAGCCCTCTAACTAACTGGAAGGGCTTTTGAAACAAACTGATCAGAATCCCAATGGCTTAAAGCATTCAACAAAGCCCAGTTTCAAGTTTTAATCAAAAGGAGAAATTACAAAAAGCCAAAAGAAACATTATACTTGAATATTAGAATTATCAATATTGACAGGAGAAACATAAGGATTTAAAAGTACCTACTTATTTTACTTTTATCTATTTGAACAAGTTCTCTTTTTTTATCCTGAGCTACCTGAACAATTCTAAGTTTTTGCTTTAAAAAATGTATAATTAAAAAGAAATATACACAACTATTAATCATGTCTACTTGGAAACCTGCCTATCATAAAGATTAGAAAACCATAAGAACCCCGATTCATTTGTTTAGTAGATACACCTCAAATACAAACTTACCATTACTTTACAATTGGGGGTTTGCAAGGTTAGTATTAAATGTCACAAAGTACTCTCTTTTTGAATAATGTAAACCAGGAATCAAGACCCTAAGGTTAGAGGAATATCCAGGAATTCTTCCTTGGTAAAAGTTATCTGCTTATAGGGGTGCCTGGGTGGCTTAGTCAGTTGAGCGTTGGACTTCGGCCCAGGTCACAATCTCACAGTTTCTGAGTTCGTGCCCGGCAGCAGGCTCTGTGCTGACAGCTTAGAGCCTGGAGCCCGCTTCAGATTCTGTGTCTTCCTCTCTCTCTGCCCCACTCCAGCTCACACTCTGTGCCTTTCTCTCTCTCTCTCCTTAAATAAACATGAAAAAAGTATCTGCTTATAGAAACTGGCAGAGAAGCTGACATTAACAGAACAAATTACACACTCAATCATTTTTATACCTGCAACAAGACCTCTCAATTAACTTAGGGACAACTGACATCAAATGATAACAGTATTAAGACTCAGTACTGATACTTAAGTGAAAATGGAGTATTTAATGAAAACAAAATTCACTGAATTTAGATCAACCACTCTCACCAAAACCTGGAAGTAGGCTTAAGACCTACATATATTACATGTCAAAAAACATTTTAAGGTTCATTTTTCTTAATGTAAATCAGCATCCTTGTATAATTAATAGCTAGAAAGATTTAAAAGCCAAGGATGAAAGAATTGCCTTAAATCAACACCCTTAATAGGAGAACATGAACAAAACTTTACATTTATATGTGTGTATACAATATATGTGTGTGTGTATACACACATAAAAAACATTTAGAAGTTAGTATGAGTGTGTTTTACAAATGTCACAGAGCTTCTGGCAGAGGTGACAAGTTGTAACCTGCTTTAAAAATTACTATTCACTGCCTTCATCCCAATCTAATTTTGTTACTTTTGGGATAACCCTACAAAACTAAAACCCCCCAAGCAAATTCTTGTACATTTCAATATCCTGCCTACTTATAAGAGCGGAAGAGTCAAACAGAGCAGGGGAAAAAACGTGACGTGCACAACCTTGATCCAAAACACAGCTCTTGTAGTCTAATTTTAGGCCTAACCATTTTGATTGTCTTTTACAGAGGTTAAAAAGAAAACAAACAACTACAGATTAATTTTAAAGGAGAAGTGAAACAACCGTATCAATGGAAGTTGGCATGATTTATCAAGGAGGAAACAAATCAGTGAGCTCACAACTGCCTAGACTATTCCAATTAAAATGAAGATACAAGGAGGCTACAGCCCCACACCAACCGACAACAGAAATTACTTTTCATACTTTTAATTCGAGGATGACTTTAAAGAATTACTCAAAAGGCTGAGTCCACGAAGACTCTGCAGCAATGTCGTAAGTGTCTTGTTTTAAAGAAAGCCAAACATGGTGAAAAGCCAACCTTCACCTAAATTACCTAAGAAACAAATATTCACCTCCTGGCTGAAGATCAAACAAGAATCAGAAGAAGATCCAAAAGTTCGGTTGTTAGGTGAGGCCCTCAAACTCTCGGTAAACTATACGTTTCTACTAATACGGAATATGGAAGAGATTACACATTGTAGTTTAGAAAAGAGTAAAGGGGCTAAAGACCACATGCCTAAGCAATGAAACTATGATGACCAGAGAGGTAGCAAGGAGGGGCTGGGGCTCAGCAAGGAAAAATCGAGGACTAAAACCCGAGACGTTAGGTCGAGCACTAAAGTAAGCTGAGAACCGGAGGAAGCTGAAAGGCTAGGGAAGGGAGACCGAGAGTGGGCAGAGTCTGTGGCGCGACACGGCCCTGGGCAGGGCTGGGTCCAGGAAGAGTTAGACTTCGCCAGCCCATCAAGCTTCCCATTTCGGGCTGAAGCCGAAGAAAACAGCTCTACGGAGCAGACAATGAGCCACCGCCCCGGGAGCCGCGGTTCCAGGCACGCAGGTGGCGGCTGCCCCGGCGCTGCTCCGGGCAGGTAGGCTGCCGCGGGCCGCTGGCGCCGGCCAGGCCGCGAGAAGGAAGGAGGAAGAGAGCGACGGCCCGCGTCCCGGCCCGCCTGCACACTTACCCCAGGCGAGGAATGGTCCCCGCCCCAGCGAGGCGCCTCGGTCCGAGCTCCCGGCGGGCTCTGGAGCCGCCGCGGACCAGCGCGCGGCGCGGGGCAGGCGGAGAAGGAGGGGGAAGCGGGGCGGAAGGACGAGCCGCGCTGAAACGCAGCCGCTGCTACCGCTAGGCCGAGCGGCAGCCGAGCCCCGCGGGCGCCGCGAGGGGAGGGCAGGGAGCCTTCGGCAATGGCGACGGCCCGGGCCAGAGGGGAAGCGGAACAACCGCCGCCGCTGCGCGTGGCCACAACCCGGGGGGAGGGCGACGGCGGGGAGCGGGCAGGGGCGGGGCCAGAACACCGCCCCTCGCCGGCCCAAGCACCGAGCTCTACAGGGCGGATACCGGCACCACCTCCCGCCGAGCTCGCTCGCGCGGGGGCTGCTGGGAGTCGTAGTTTGGAGACGTGCAATCGGCTTTTCTTGCCTCTCTTTCTTTTATTGGGACGGGGCTTGGGGAGGGAGTATTCTTTAAACTGAGAAGTAGAGCCAGCCCCTCGCTTAATTTAGCATGGTCTCCAGCCAGGTCTTTGCCAACCAAAGACACTGACACTGCTATTACATAAACCTGCTCCAGAACATTTGTTTCTGGGAACTCATCCATTACCCATTTGCATTTTACTTACAAACTCTTACTATGTTTTGCTGCTAAATTGAGTCCCACCTCCTTGAAATCAAGGCCTTCATGTTTTATACACACTGGAGTTCATCAATGTATTTACTAACTCTCCAAACATTTGAGCATCTAAAATGTTATCAGACATTTGGTTATCAGGAACACAAGGGTGAACATGAATCATTTTGCCTTTGAGGAGCTTACAAATATGCAAACAAGATATTAAACTAGTGATATCTGGTATGAGACAACTGGGGAGATTACTTTGGATCGGGTGGCCAGAGAAAGCATCTTTAAGGAGGGGGCATTTAAACTGAGAACAGGAGAGCCATGAGAAGCTCCTAGAAGAAAGCATCACAGGCAGGAGGAAGAAAAGGACTTGCTATGGTCAGTCATTTAGACCTGTGTAGCTTTTGCTTAGAGCAAGAAGAATAATGTACTGGGAAAAAAACAGTAGAGTGGACAAGAGTCAGGTCAAAAAGAATCTTGAATACCATACTAAGGAATCTGGATTTATTCCAAGAAGCTACTAAAGAGCAGGGAAGTGATTTTATCTGGCTTATACTTTCAGATCACTAGATTTCTATGCGGAGAATGGAGTATACAGATGCAAGAATAGAAGGGAAATAAACTAGAAAGGCTGCAATCATGACTGATAATAAGGAGAAATCAGAAATGGAAAAAAGGTAGCTAGACTCGGCTTATCTATACGTGTAGAATACAAACTGACAGAGAAAGTAATCAAAGACCAATATGGCACACTATTATCAGATAACCTGAAAAACAGTCCCATTATTAAACACACTGAAATGCTGGATAAAATAGGACATCCTTTTGAAGTCATAACTAAGCTTTCAAGAAAGAGAGAGGAATACCTCTAATAGTCTTCCAAACTCCACACTAAACCCAAAAAGAGAGCAAGAAATCTAAGTAGTAAGCAGGACAGTAAAGCTATAGTTGTGTTGAAGGTATATACTGATCTCAGAAAACTTTTTCTTTTCTTTTTTTTTTTTCCAATGGCTGAACAGAAGAGCAAAGACAAGGCCTTGGGCTGTACAAGGAGTTGGGACAGTGATCCTGCATAAGGCTGGGAAACTCAAAAGGCTATGCCCTCCAAGAACAGACTGGGGATAAAAACAAAATATCCCCTGTACCAGCCAGGGAGACAAGCAGACAGCAGTATGTTTGTCTGGACTTGGAATGGAAGGGGAAACAATTTCCCTTTAGAATTCATAACCACAAACTTTCCCTCACATGGGTTTGAAAGTTCAAACTGATATTACCTATACAGTCCAGGAAACTTTCAGGACAAGTGGTCCCGCTAGTAGTCCTCAAAGGCCTGGAAGAAACAATTACAAATCCTCACCACACAGGTTCACTCTCAATCCAGGACTGAAAGAATTTCCAAAGATAAACAGTATTTCAAAAGTTAAATATGAGCACCCAAAATATAATTGCAATATACCTGAGAAAATAGGGCACCATGAATGAATCAGCGGAAACTATGAACAAAATAATGAAGTCTGAACTTTAGAGAGAGGGGATTACTGGTTACAGAATAGAAAAAGAGTTTATTAAAATGATTAAGCAAAATAATACAGGAGCAAGAAACAAGATACTATTTTTTTAATGTTTATTTTTGAGAGAGAGCGTGAAAGAGGGAGAGGGACAGAGAGAGAAGGGGATAAAGGATTCAAAGTGGGCTCTACGCTCACAGCAGCAAGCCCGATGCTGAGCTTGAACACATGAACCATGAGATTAAGACCTGAAGTCTGACACTCAACTGACTGAGCTACTCAGGTGCCCTAAAACAAGATACTATCTTTAAACTGGATCATAGATCTAAAGAAATTACCGAGAATAGCCCAGAGGCAAAGGAATATGAAAGATTGAGAGACATGGGGATAGATTATGAAGGTCTATCATATGCTTAGCAAGAACTCTGAGAGAAGAGAGAAAATAAAAGCAGTATATAATGAGATAATAGCTAGGAATTTTCCAGAACTGAATGCAGATAGATCCTTCAGATTCAGGAAGCAAAGTGAAGCCCAACCAGGATAAAGAAAAGAAACCTTTTCAAACACATCAATATGAAAATGAAGAATTCCCTCCCCCCAAATAAAAGCAACCAGAAAGAAAAGACCTACCCTACAAAGAAATAACTATTAAATTTCTAAAGATTTCTCAACTGCAACAATGGGTACCAGTTGTAATAGCATTGTATAGCGACAATGATAGCTATACTTGTGAGCATAGTATAAAATATAGACTTGTGGAATCACTATGTTGTACCCCTGAAACTTATTGTAACATTGTGTGTCAACTATACTTCAATTAAAAAAAAAGAGAGCGAGGGGCGCCTGGGTGGCTTAGTCGGTTAAGCGTTCGACTTTCGCTTAGGTCATGATCTCGCGGTTCGTGGGTTCGAGCCCCGCGTCGGGCTCTGTGCTGACTGCCAGCTCAGAGCCTGGAGCCTGTTTCAGTCTGTGACTCCCTCTCTCTCTGACCCTCCCCTGCTC